>NC_052108.1:6317766-6375780 GCF_012273895.1 Zerene cesonia
CGATATTATATAGAATAAACAAGAATAGAAGAAAACGGAATTTAAAATTGTACCTCTAAGTCACATTATTAGATAATACAATCCACAATAGTTTATATAAGGTTTTATTTTAATAGGCATCAAATGAAAAAAATTGTTACTTTTAAAATATTCGCAACTATTTTAATTTAGATCAAATGTATTCGAGTGGGTCAAGAGGTTCTGAAGTTTTTCGAAAATTTAAGAGAGTTATCGCTCAGTGAAACAGCAAACTCATACTGCTTATATCTGTAGGCTTAAACTTAAAGCATTTCGGAAACATTCGGACTCCCAGAATATTTCATTTCTATTTTGTTTATTTTTTAGACGTTGTAGCTCCGAATGAAATCTGTGTACGTATTTTAAAGCAATTAAATTGATTTTTTAATTGAGCTACATTGAAATAAAACGCAATATTTTGAAAGTATATTTAGGTGTCGCATGTTTTGATGGGCGCAAGCGAAACCTACAGGGTGCTTTCTATTGAACTTTCTTACTCATTTGCACAAGACGTCAAAATGTGTCTCAAGAAATATATGGGCCACTATGGAAATATGCACAACACGCCGGCGCTATCCACGAGTCGTCGCGTCTACGTCCGGTGTGCAATAAAGTATACTTATGAGGGTATGCACACAAGAACGAACCTACGCACGGCGCGTGCGAACTATTAGATCAACAATTATTAATCAGTTTGGCGCAAGAGGCCGGTGTGTGTAAAATCTTGTATGAATCGGAACGGACGGTTTGTGCCTGGCGCTGGCAAACACTGGGGCCGTGTTAAAACGTCTCTCGGTTTCTAATGTCATGTATGTATTGTTCTTTGAGAAGAAATAACTTATAGCTGCATTGTAGTAATTCCACGATCAAATGAATGTTTCTTTATTAATCCTACTTAATAATCCTACTTTCTACTAATATTATAAATACGAAAGTTTGTAAGGATGTGTGTGTGTTTGTTGCTCTTTCACGCAAAAACTACCGAACCGATTGCAATGAAATTTGGTACGTAGACAGCTGGACAAATGGAATACCATATAGGCAACTTTTTATCCCGATATTCCTACGGGATACGGACTTATGTGGGTAAAACCGCGGGACGTAGCTAGTATAAAACTGAAAATGGCAGAAGTTTGCTCGATTTGATATATTTTATGATGCTTTATTGCCATGCTTTATTACATATAAATTCACCCAATATCTTACAAAAAATCCCTTTATGTGTTCTGATGAATAAATATACCTAAATAGAAGTGGAAAAGCGGAAATTGAACACAATTACTCCGAAAGCGAAATGTAAACCCGTTAATGGTACACATTACATTTCATTCACAGACGGACAATGATGACCACAAAGTGACAGCAGTTTCAATTAAATGCCTGCATTCCGAATGACGATTAATCTCCTACATTGAAATTATGAAAGTTACGTGCGTTCCTGAATGGTGAGGCGAGTTTCATGCGAAATTCGTATTCTAAATCGTACATTTACAGGTAAGAGGCTTAATTTTGTGGATACGAGAGCAGAATGAGGTTTATAACTATCACAGTTATTGACATTTAGCAATATAAATTTTACTGTAAGACTGTTGAACTTCACCATATAATTTATAAATTAAGTTGTATTGCTTATGCTTTTCTTGTATTGAGTTAACCTTACTAAGCTTTATATAATTATCTACGCCGATCTTTCGTCTATATTAATATTTTAAAGAGAAAACTTTTGTATTGTAGTAAGCTTGTATCGTTTTCACTCAAAAACCCCTGGATCGATTCCAAAAATTCTTTTACCATTAGTAAGCTGCAAATTCAGTGAGCGACATAGGTTATATAATATATATCAGAGGCGAAGTCGGGGCGAACAGCTTAATAATAAAAGGGCAGAAAAAATTACACAAAGTCTTATCGTAGTATGAAGCGTAAAATGCATTATCAACTGTATTTACCGTCAATGCTGAAATAGCGGCTGATGTAAATGCTTCAATTTTTCCGAAGCACGAACACACGACGCATGGCAGAGCAATCTCAATCTGCGCTCGATAAGATGGTAATCTTACCGATGCTGTGCGGTATGCGGTACAATATAAATTCATCGAAGCTACCTCGAAGCATACAGGAGTGTACAAGGCATACCGATTATATATCACTCCGTCGGGTTCGATCAAGGTTTGAGGTATGTGACGACGTCAAATGTTGGAGTTATGCGTTTGATGTGCACACGTGGAAAATGTGTTGGGTCTTCCAATTACTTTGACATACGCATAGACTGTCGTACTGATTATGCGGGCGGCTCTTTTGAGGTATCCTTTGCGAGTGTTTGTAGAATTTTGTAGTTGGTATATTGAATAGATTAGAGTAGGTTTGTTTACTATTATTATTATGTAGAAAATTGAAATAATGATGATGAGATGAATGATACACTGAATAAAATGACATTAAATGCTTAAATGTGCTCAAATTGAGAATCAGGACCTGTTTTTCATATTTAATCGTCTGTACTTATTATATTTTACATTTACTATTTAATCACGCATTCACATACAAATAGGAAAATGTGAGCATTAAGAAGATTTTGCTATATGTTATAGATACAAATATATATTGTACATTTGGGACGTGTATGTTATATATTAGATAACTGCTTTCAACGTTTGTATTAGAATTACCTACAGGTATGAGTATCTATATTTAAGTATATTACGACTGCAGTACGTAACAGTATAATACCGTAAAAATAATGCACCAAATAAATATTATTTTAATTAGTGCGGCTCATTATGAGATGGAATAGAAACGATTTTAATAACAACAGCCGATACGTATATTTAAAAACGCTTTATCCGCATTTAAAACCGCTTACGGAAGAACCAAACGCGACGTCCGCATTAAATGAATTCCAACAATTTCAATCTCTACGTTCGATCCCACCTGTTTTGCGTTCCACTGTTTGACCATTAACCTGACACAAGCAATTTGTTTGGTGGCAACATTTTAGCCCTTTCATCGTATACGTAATCCAATTTGTGTGTGTCCGGACGCGTGTGAGCCACAGCACCGCGGGTCTATTCTCGATTTACGCGCCGTACGCTCTATTTGATTTGATTTCAACGTTTAGCTCAGGAATTGTTTTGCTCCCGTTTTTTATGGTAGCCTGGTACGTCGGCTGTATATAAAATATAGCTTTATGTTTTAATTATAAGATTTATATGTAAATGAAGAATAAGTATATTATAAAATATATAGAAACTTTAAACTAATAATAATAAATGATATAACATATGTAATGGTGCTTTTCCCATATTATATTTAAAACATAACGCCTAAGCGTGGTTGGTAGCTGGAAATTAATACGAACACAGATTAAAAAAATTTAAATTGCAAATGTTATTTCCATTTGCTTAAAATATACAAGCGTTCTTAAAATAGACTCGCGCAAACAATTTTTTAATACAAATTATTTACCGCGAATAACCCATGGACATAATCCACTGAAAATTGTTTTTCAGCACGCGACGCAAACCTCTTTGGGTCCAGAGTATCTACTAATCACACTCACACTAATATTGTAAATGTGAAAGTTTGTTAGTTTAGATGTTTGTCCGTCAATCACACTAAAATTAATAACTACTGAACAGTTTTGATGAAATTTAGTATATAGACAGGGTATGAGCTGACTTGTGTGATACTTTTTATCCCGATTAAAAGTTTCCTTGGGATAAAACTGGAATCTTGATACCCGGGCGGAGCCGGGACGAGCGTCCACTACGGTATAAATCTAAACGGTAACGTTTATACTAATAGGTATGCTAAGATAACCTACATAAGCCTGGGTGGCTATGAATCTGAAAAATTCGTTGAATCACGCCATTGTCCTGTGAGAAAGGACGGTAATATCTCAATATTACATCTCTCAAGATTAGAAATGTTTTAAGGAATATCTTGTATTAACTCTTCACTTAAAGTTTAAATTTCAATTTTTGGATCACGTTGTTTACTACTTTTTTTTCCTTGTTTTCTTACGGCACACATTTGCAATCACAGCTATCTACCAGTGAAAGCCCCATCAAAATCGGTTTCGTCGGTCCAGAGATATCCGGCCGACAGGCAGACAGACAGACAAAAATTAAAATTTTTGTTTTTTTTGTACCTACATGTGCGTGTATTTAATAAAAAGTTATTTTAACATTACAAACGGACAGTGGTCGGTATTTAATATAAACTTTTTACCCTAGTATTTTTGTCCGGTGTCATAAATAATAATAAATTCCATTAAGCGCTAAAGTTTAAATTAATTCATCAATCGATTAAACAATAAAGTAAATATAGGAATTACGGACAATTTTGCATAAGGTCCAGTTTACCATTAGCGGTCGCCTGAGAAAGTTACATGGAATTTCACGCAATGACTTCTTATAGAATTTTAATAAGGCACATAAATAAAACAGAGTCATGAAAGGGAACAATTATAAATGAGTTTAAAAAGCGGGTAATACAACTTTATTTTTAAATTTATGGTTTCAACAAAGCAATAGCTATATTAAGTATGAAGAATGTTTTTTTAAGAAAGGCACTCTTAAATTAAGACTTTTTAACGGATTTTTAATGCGATTTAGTCATTATTTTTCTCGAGGTTCGAACACTTTCAGCTAGTATAGTCACGTGGATACTGAGCCAGGTCATAAGTTGAATAAATCGCCTTTATAATCCGTTAAAATAATTTAATTTCGAAATCATTACACGCATAAAACCAAACACAAGAAAATACTTTGAATTTCATATTGCCATTGTAATATCAGTGTAATTAATGTAGACTGTTACGTGTACATTATGTGATATTATATAGAAAATAGCTTCGCCCCGCGGTTTCACCCGCATAAGTCCGTCCGTAGGAATTACGGGATAAAAAGTTGCCTATATGTTATTCCAGTTGTCCAGCTGTCTACGTACCAAATTTCATTGCAATCAGTTCAGTAGATTTTGCGTGATAGAGCAACAAACACACACAAATCCTTACAAACTTTCGCATTTATTTATTTGTAGGATATAGTAGGAGGATTAATAACGCATACTATACTATGCTGGCAGAGTTAAAGACCAGAATATATTATTTAATTTTAGCGCGAACACTTTGAAGCGCTCCTTTCTTCGTTACTCGTCACAAAGTCAGCATAAGCCTGGGACAAAAAGTGTCTTTGTGCTGGCAATTTTCGTCCATTATTCTTTTATGACGTAATATATACGGTATAAAGACTGCATATCACAACTGGGAGCTGCACGCGACGGAATGAATTTGCCGGAGGGGAAAATTTTATCGGAAAATATTTAGCTCCCACTTAAACGGTTTTTCGGAATTTGAGAAAACATCACGTGTTTTTCGGCAGAATTTCTGATCTTTGTTAGTTATTTTAATGTTTTAGCTTTCACGGTTTGTTATTTTAGCTATTCATAGCATTTTAGCTCTTAGGTAGCTAATTTATCCTTTTATAAAAATACTACTGTTTACGCGTTAAATTCGGAGAAGTTTAATAGACGTTTTTATGCAAATAAATCTTCCTCTTGAATCACTATTAAAAAAAACCCTATCAAAATTCGTTGCCTTGTTTTAAATATTATACATACATAGGGACATAGGGGCAGAGAATGCGATTTTGTTTTATACTGTGGGTTATGCTATTACAATAATTTCAATTAGAGGATGGATAAAATTCTTTCTTTATTTATATATGAAAGTACGTAATATAAATACTCGCAAATACTCTAATTCACAAATTTATGCATTAGCTTCGTTTCTTTTAAGTATTATGTTTCATTTTCGGAAACAAATTATATATTACATTTGCACACAAATTTTACTCCGTGGTTAGGCTTTATCAGTAATGAATTTCCATTATAAACAAAATAGCAGCAACAAGCGAGAAATAAAGCAGTAAAACAAAAAACCGAATAGAAAATTAATGGACTATGACCCCGCATAATATCCGTATAAATACAAGAGCAATATGCACAAGAATATTATAAATTTAATATGTAGGCAATCCCTCGTCCTTTGGCTGCTCCAGCGATATCTAACACCTTTAATTTACCCCAAATCCTTTTTAATTTCACAACCGGCACGCTCTGTTTTACCGCCTCGGTTTTATAACGAAGATTAATATTAACACTGTTTTTTTTCTTCTGAAACTCTAGTTTGTGCTTTACTTTATCGCACAATGTATAAAAATGAATCTATTTCCCTTGGTCACGGCATTACGCGTGAACGGCTGGACCGATTTCAAAAATTCTTTCACCATTAGAAGGCAATTACTCTGAGTTATATGTACCAGGTGTGAAACTGGGGCGAACATCCAGTTATTCATATTTGTCACATACAATTTTACAATTTATCGTACATGTTAATAAATTATCTCTCTTTCGTATTCCTGAACGCTATTACATTAAATCGAATTCAATTAATAGTGAATAATGCGAACGTCAAATCTTCGGCTCGGCGCAATTAATTTTTTGAGACGCCATTACCAGACAACAGCCTGTTTCAAGCAAATTAATTCATATCAAATAAATCCTTTCTAATTATTCTGATGGGTCCCGGATTCAGTAATGAATTACTCAGACCCTTATGTCTGTTTGTCCATGTCGCTTTTAACAAAGGGTAAACATGTCGTAAAAACGTTACTCGAATGCGGAGCCGGTTTTTATTTGATTTATTTCGTAGATTTTTAGATATTAATACTGCGGAGTAAGTAATGGTTGTGTATACTTTTATACTGAATTTGGTGAATATTTGTGACTTCCTTCATAAACCTACTAAATAATTTATGGATAAGGCCGAAAATTACACTCCATTAGCAATTCAAATTTTTAAAATTCAACTGTAAAAGTAATTAATTCAATAGTGATCTGATTTCTTAAACGATTCATTCTTTAACGAACTCATTTCAAAGTAGTCATTTGCATTGTACGTATTTTATACTCGATACTCCTTTTTACCTTTAATTAGTAACTTTGTTTTCTTAACATTAACAAAAAAACGAAAAGTTTTTATTATTTAATAATTAATCATTAATCATCATCATCATCCTATATTTGTTTCCACTGCAGAGACTAAAGCCTAACTGGCCAAGTACGGGTTGGTAGTCACAAGTCGTTGTTTTCATTCTTCGACATTGCGGTTTCTCCGTTTCAAACAATGGTGTGTGATTATCTTCAGATAAATTGCAAAATCAATTTATTTCGTTCACGCTCGTCTGGTCTCGAACCCACTTTTCGATAGAAGTCTAATGTTCCAACTGGGTAATCACTCAATAATGCGTAATTAATTATTTAAAATGCTCTCCTAGCATTCCTTAACATGTGTTTGCACTGTCCGTAATTACAATAATGCACTATAAGCTGGTTATGAGGGCACTTAGGCACTAGAACATAAGAGCACTATAAGGCTAAGTGAAGTCTTATAAATGCAGAAACCAGCACAATATATTCGTATTATTTTAAACTACAAATGTTAAATCACTTTGATTTGTTTGTATTACACACGTGCTTAGTAAAACTTCGTTTTAGATGAATCCATCTTTTTCACTTTAATAAAAGCAATGTATCATGTATAATTAGTTAAATGTTACATTAAAGAAAGGCTTCTCTGTAGAAACTGCTTTCCGAACAAATGTTAAAACTGTATTATAACGATATAAGATGCTACCTTAAGAAGTCTCATTGAACAAATAAATGTTTGAGTTTCAGTTATAATTATTAGACACGTACTAATTTTCTTATGAATAAAAAGGATAGGTTAACCTAGAGTTACTATAACATATGTAAATAAAAGATGACATTAAAAAAGTTCTTTATTTTCAAAACAATCTGTACGTATAGGTACAATAAACTTCTAGCGTCCTTATAATAAAAATCACTGGAATAATAACACCGTATTATTAAAAGTAAACACATAATAATTTGTGAAGGATCGCCAACAGGAATATTTGTAATTTACCAAACGTATCACAGATATGAAACTGAATGAGCATTTACGGCTATGTGATAAAATTATTAGAAAACATCTTAAAGAAAATTCTGAATTGGAATCAATCTCATGCCATTTTCCGTATTTTTTTATATTGATATAAAGTATAACCAATGTTTATTGGGAAAAGGTAGTAACATTGTAATGCGATACGCTAGTTTAATATTTACATGAACATTTTTCATGATTGCAACATTGGGATAACCGACGTGGTATAATTTAATTTATAATTAGAACAAGTATGCAATATAATACATTATTATCATTAAAAATATAAGTACTGAAAAAGAACAGTCTAAATAAAAAGTTACTGTTTTGAATTTATCCAATGCTCGCAATTATCCCAAAGCATTTTACATAAAAAATGAGTTGGAAAGGTGAATCATTAGAACAAATTACCATTTGAATACGAAACTATCAGAAAATTAATAACACCACGAACTTTCCAAGTCACTTTTAATGCATCAATGAACTATCTACAATATCATACTATAAAAATCATCATTATCAACCTTATAAAGATGCTTTCGAGTTGTATAATTTACAAACATGTGCTGTGGTGATTTAGAAAAATATTGATGTATATACATGTTGTGTTATTTTATACATTCAATTGTAGTATCTAAAAACACCTTTATAAGTTTCAAAATGCCGCAGTGATATTTCAGACGATTTACAATCTACAAAGATGGATTTTTAAGCGAGCTATTTACAATGATTTTTTACGATTTAAATGGTGTACGGTTTCCGACTACAGATTTTCTCGTTCAGTAATTGTATCGGCATTCATTGTATTTACAGTAAAATTATGAAATCGGCAAATATTAAATATAGGTCAGCAGTTTATACAACAATTCCACTTGTACATTTTTGTTTGTTTTCGTAAATTGTTTTGTTTCGTCTCTTAATGTGGCAATTTAAAATTGCTGTTGGGGCAGTTTTTAAATGAATTATTAATAAACAATTTCTCACAAGAAACAGCAAACAATGTATTTAAGAAAGTATATTAAATCATCACAGAATTGAGCTAGATACAAACAGAATTTTTGACTTTGAACAATTCTAATAATCGTTCAGTAGTAAATAAAAAAATTACCAGGTAATTTCACATTATTATGATAAATAATACCGGTATGATAAAAAAAAACAACAAACGCATAAAGCCATAATCAAACAAACCGCTAAGAGGGAAGTCTTGCATGAGAAACAATACAAATCAACGTAAAGTTCCAACACAGCGATTTGTTTCATTAAATATCGTTGTATTTTATTTGTAAGAACATTCATTTGAAGCAGTTCCTACACAAGTCCTCGGGGACAAAACAAAACGTTAAACTTACCCAAAAGCTGGAGCTATACGTTTAAAACTTCCAAGTAAATGCTAGTTTCTTGAAATTAATTAGTCGTTGAAAGATCTAGCTTTTTCACATAAATCTAGGTGAACGTTGAACAACGTTTTAAAGTATAGTTCGCGTTGATAATGGTTTACTAAATTTGTGTAAATTAGGCCAAGTTTTTAGTAATAACGAGGGGTCACAGCGGGGTTGTGACTGAAGTTATTGTATAAAAACGATTGTTATCTCAATATGACTGTGTATCTAATACACACATCACATATGAAATTATTCTAAAATTATATTATATGCTCGTTGTTTGATATGAATGAGATATACCTTATCAGGCTTTGCGATTTAATTGCAGAGTCATTAAAACAGCGAAAATACAAATCAAAACAAATTCTGTTCATATTTGTAAAAACACAACAAATTGCAATAATAGCAACCCCATTAGCGTGTATTCAGTAAACTCTTCGTACATTTAACGTATCCAATATTGAACAACAATAAAACATTAAAGTTAAAGTCGCTTAAAAATCGCAGTCGGAGATCGCAGTAATAAATAAAAGAGCGCTTTGTATTGTCGATATGCTCCACCGGGTTTGTCAGATATCGCCTACATTTATAAAATATTTACAGTCTTCACAATTTTCATTTATTACCGTTGTGATTAAAGATTGTGAAACGAATGGCATCCGTGTCAATGGAACATATTCCGTTTTTACTTGAATATTTTATAGGATACGTGATATATTTTTTTAGTGTAAAATACAAAAATAGCATTTAAATATCAAAATATTAATATTTAAATACCATTTCTAAAATAAAGAGGAACGTTTAGTCAACTTGATAAGAACACTCACTATACGATCAGCGTAGTTGTTAAATTCTTTCACGCCTTTAGATATTACAATGAAGCGCCAATAATTCGTGATAAATAGCGCTTAATAACAGCGATTATAGCGATTTAAACGTATACGATATCTATTCTAATAATACGAGACTATTTTTATTTTAACTATAAACGATTTTATTATGTATAATATTTTAACAAGAAACAAAAACTACTACCATTTACAGATTCTCTCATCAAATTAAATATAATCAAGAAATAATAACGATAACTACTCGGATGCCATTCTTAACGCAGTCTTTTATTGCAAAGGTAATTGATTACTTAACAAATAAAAATTCAACATCTATAATACATCTCTAGTTTCGTTTCGCTCTTCGATGTCTTTCAGGAAATGTAATTTGTCTGCGCGGTACCTGTCAGAGGAGAGAATTTCATTATTTCCTTTGAAATGAATTATGCTAATGGTAGAACGGAAATATTGTATTGTACGTTACAGCATATTGCAATACGGTTACCGCCAGTGTACCTTCTCAATTTAGTTGGTTAATGATGCGCGTATGATACGAGAGGCAGCGTTTCGTATATTTCGACAAAACATTTGTTGTAAATTTAAAAGATAAATGATAATTTGAATGAAATACAATGCTGTTTCCTTATTATATGGTTATTGTTATCTTTCAACTGTTTTCAAAAGATAATGAATAAATTGCGTCTGAAATCTGTTTAAGACTTTAATACCAAATTCTAAACAAAGTTTACAAAGAAGTTGACTATTGATCTGTAGGCGAAATGCCATGAGGAATTTCGGCGCCTTAAAAGTCAGCTAAGCGTAAGTATTATAAATAAGTGGGTTGTTTTAAGACCTACTTGGATCGCTTTTTTCTTCTCACAGTATCTACTGGTGCTGCTTCCACGCAAAGTACGATTAGTTTTGCACTGCAAGGATATCTGTAAAGGAACAAATACTCAATATACCCTTTAATTGTGGGAGTCGAGCGCGCTTCGGATTTCACGAATTGGGTCGGCTCGTCGAGGAAGTACCACACTCCCTCAGAAAACCGGCGTGAAATAATAGCTTGCTATTGTGCATCCTTCCCAATCCAGTCCTTTTTTCTCATCATCAATCAAGGGCATTCGAAGAGGCACTACCACTGCGCATGTTCATGGACGGTGGTGATCGCTTACCATTAGGTTAACCACCAGCTCAGTTGCCTGTTATGACATAAATAAGGTAATATTAATAGAGATGCATGGCTATAACTCCAGCACTTATAACCACAGCATCTATAAAGAATGGGTATCTATATATATATATAATATCAAAAATTTGCGACTTGCGTCTTGATTTGATTTTATACAAATTTCTTATAACACCTTATATATCTTAGGGTCTATGAATATCAACCCAAACAACATATGTTTGTAAGCTAAATTTACTACAAAATTACTTCAAATACATTGAAAGTAATTGTAGAAAATTAAATCATACTAGATTCGTATAACACAGTTCGAAATTATAGTTAGTGATATTTTATTCAACACCAGTTTTTAATAGAAAAATATGAATGAAATTTTTTATCTGTAAACAATCAATTGAGAAATATGCATGTCTTTAAATGACAATAAATTATTATATATAATATATATCACTGCAATACTGATTCAATTGGACAACTATTTTAAGGTGATAAACTAAAGAAAAAAAAACAAAAACGAATAGCATTTCACAAAAATTAATCTACTCTCTATACACTTACGTCTCTTGGTCTAAAAGTTTATTAGATCTAAGAGAGGATGCAAGACCGAACTTCTCTGGATTGCTGGTGTGCCAAGCATCGCAGAACGCGTCCATTGCTGGCTCACCACCGGGGCTTGCACCGTGCCATACTGCTTTAGTAGCCCTGGATACATCATATACATATTTAGATATTAGGACTATACACTATACACCCACACAAATTCTTGTCGATAAAGAGCCTATCAAATACCAAAAAATACCGAAAGAACCGACCCTTACTTATTATTAATGCGATACTAACGCAGTCTGTCTCTTCTTCGCGCTTTGACTTCTGAACCTACTTAGATGAAATTTAGTACAGATATTGTTCGAGACTAGAGGGAGAATATAAAATAGCTAATGCCCTGTACGGTAACTATAAAGAGAAAACTGCGGACTCTCTATCTTCCCCTTTGATTGTACGGGCTAATCCGCTGACGGAAAGTTTAAAGAAGAAGAAAGTTTAAAAAAAATTAATAAAAATAAATACATACGAGTTTTATTTCTGACAACTTACACTTACAGTAGAAAAGAAAATGAGTACATTTTACTTCAAGTACATATTAAGTGTGTACTGGTGTCTAAACTACCTAACTGAATAATCTGTCTTTTAGGTCACCACTGCTTTGGACACTCCATACATTTTTCCTATTCCTTTTGGGAGAAGAAATAAACAATCTAACTATATTCGTCTTTGCACGTAATATTTCAAAGTACGTTGAATAATGTCGCACACATAACACGAAGGTACTCCATAAGTCATCAGAACTTTCTATCCACTCCTCACAACATATAATCAAAGCAGAAATTACACTGGTACAATGTTTACTTTTCCAAAATTGGGTCATCATAAAATTGTAAGCGAATTTTACCTTCATGAATATAATAATACGTACGAGCCGGGGCTTTCGGGCGCAGGGACTATAAAATGGATTATTATAAAAATAGTGCGGGAAAAATAACTAAGTATTTTTCTTTGTCTCCATAATTTAAACGCAAACGTGGAAACGTATCTGGTACACGTTATGTAATTAGTATGAAAACGGATTACAATTTCAGTATAACGTAATTTTAATTATATTCCTTTTTGTATATTCATTTCATATAATGGCGGTGACGCGATCTGCCCTAATTTTTAAGTAAATGGTTAAAATTTAAGGCATTTTTTTTAATACCCATGCCGTCAAAATATGTAAATAGTCATTCATCTACCTAACAAAAGGAATGTTCATATAATCTCTATCTATAAGAGAATATTATACAGTTGAGATTTGATTAAATATTTAAATGAGGCGTAATAATGTACGGGAAAGATTCACATTCCATGACTGCAAAATGTTACAGCTAAATTACGTCATTGCTCGACACGAAGTTAATAACGCCGTCAATCTACTTTAATCCTTAACAGGGAATTAATTACAAAACACCTTTACTTCAATCCAAAATATCCTTTGACGATGATGAAATACTCAGTATTTCAAACATAGTGACGGAAGAGAGAGTAATTTCTGATTTGAAAATTAG
The DNA here is from genome assembly GCF_012273895.1 of Zerene cesonia. Taxonomy (NCBI): domain Eukaryota; kingdom Metazoa; phylum Arthropoda; class Insecta; order Lepidoptera; family Pieridae; genus Zerene; species Zerene cesonia. Next base: position 6,331,296 of record NC_052108.1, read on the forward strand.
CTTACACGACCTATTTTCAACAAACTATAAAGAGGAATTCACGATTCTAAGAGCTATCATGCGGATGTCTGAATGAGGTCAGCTTTTAGATTTTGATTAACAAGCATTCGAATAAAGTTGTTTTATCGAGGTTTTGAGTTATGTGTAGTTTCTTTTATCTGTGACTACGATAATAATCGATGAACCAAAGTGGTGTGCTGCCAAAAACTAATATTTAGTGTTGTATCATATAATAGTAGTAGTAGGAAAGAAAATGGTTTAGTATTTTCCGCAGCTGTGGAACATTATTTCCTAATTAACTGAAAAAGTTTGCTTCTAGTGCGTAAATATTTATGAACTCTTTTCATATTATGTAGCCATATTTCAGCGCCATATGTTTTATTAAGATAATCACGTTTATGTAGATATAAATGAACGCTACATAAGAACCAAATGAATAAAATAAGGCAAAAAATACATCAATTTAAGCGCTTGAACTCAATTTGCATCAAACTCCGACTATCATCTAAAATTAGCGTAAAGGAAATGCAAATGAGCAGTATGAAATCGCATTTTATGCAATGAGTTAGGACGCTTGAACATTTGTGCTCGAATTTTACAGGCTACAGAATAGTGAGGCTAATTATTAAAATGAAAATATTCTATTATCATTTTACAAAGATGTAACAGAAGGGTTCATCATTATCATCAGCCCATATATGTTCCTGACGCTTCCTTGATACAGTGGTAAACGCGTGAGCGTAGAACCGAGGGGTCCTGGGTTCGATTCCCGGTGGGGACAATAAAAAAAAATGTCTCGGTCTGGCAGGACACAGAAGGCTGATCACCTACTTGTCCATAAAGAAAATCGATCAGTGAAACAGATGTATATCATCTGCCCCATACCCCAATAGGGGACACGGGACTTCACTTTACATATATGTTCCCACTACTGGGACAGAGGCCTCCATCAGGGTACAGGCCATAATCCGCCACACTAGCCAAGTGGGGGTATGCGGATGTCACATGTCGTCAAAATTTTAATTCTTGGACATGCCGGTTTCACCGTTTCAGATGCAGATGAAATGATTTCCAAAAATCTTTTATCAATAGCAAACCACATAATCTGTAAGTCTCATGGTTTATATTTATTTTGTTATTTCACGAATCAACCTCGGCCGGAGCCGGGATGAGAGGCTAGTCTACATAATCATAAGCAGTAACCAGCCCTTAATAATTATTGGTGTATTTATTCAGATTTTTCCAAAAAAAAAAAAGAAAGTAAATTAATCAAATAATTAAATAATTATTAATATTGTGTACCAGTTTCACAGCTTACTGATATCTATTAACACTTTTAATCTACTTTTTCGTACAGTCATTTTAAAAACAAAATAAACAGAATATATCCAGAACTTGTGCAATCGAATATTAATACAATATAAGACTTACCAAATATTATCTGTAAGTACGTTCTTCCCACTAAAACTATATATCCTCGGCGCGTGAGAAAACAACGCGCCAGACCCGTCGAACATCTCGCTCCAGGAATTGAAGAGCACATCTCCTTTTATATTCACTATTGGGATCTCCCGGTCCACCCAACTCACTATGGAGTCCACTGTTTGAACTCTATATGAACAAATATAAGAGAAAATTTAACAAGTAGGTTAAAAGCCAGCTTCTTTCGACCACTTACAAATTACTGGTTAATTAACTGGATCTAAGTAATAGGGACCTGAAAAGACAGACGAGAGTGCTACATTTGTGTGATGTATTTTTTTATTTGAAGTTTGTTCGATTGGTGCGTAAATTTTTAAGACAGCCCTTTGTATGTATGAGAGACAATTTTAACGTAAGCACACGGGCGTAGATCGACCCTACACAGGACATGGACTACATGCTTTTCTAATTTTTGATGTGTAAGTATAATATGGTTTTCCCAAAAATATCAAATTTTATTTATACTCGGTAAGGCGTTGTATGGAAAACCAGGTATATTTATTATTTAAAAGATTCCATCCTTAATCATACAAAATAAGCGAAATCTGAATATAACCAACATAGCAAAAATATTTCACAGACATAAAAGTCTAAATGGCATTAATATGTATACGCTTTCAATGACAGATTTAACATTAATTAAATCTTTGACTCTGTTTACTGTCGCTCCACCGTCAAAGGTATTTAAGCGTTAGCTTAAACAGAATAGAGTTGATTTTACCTGGATGAAATAAATGCGCGGAATGTGCCATCGAGGCCGGCTCTCTGCGCTTGCCTGTGGCACTCGTAATTGGTACTGCTGACTCCGTGCATGTCTCCCGTATGGGGCTCGTTCAGAGCAGCTAGACGGAGCTGTTTACAATTAAATATAATATTAAATCATTGACATGAAGATAAGCATTATTTAGTATGTAAATATAAACTGCATCAGTCTCATTATACAGTAAAATTTGATTTTGCGAAGTATATACCTTCATATTACAATATACATAGGTGTAAGTTTTGAGCTTTATAGCGTTGGAAAGCTTTATGAATGAGATTTTTTTAAAGAATAGAAAAAAAATCGATCACGAGGCGGGTTTCGAACCCGCGTCTTTTTGCCAATCCGTAGCAACACCTAGCCTCTCGCCCATAATGAAAGCTCAGAAACCCCATTTTGTTTTTTTATTTAATAAAAAAGAATTGTGGAAAAGTTTATGCTAGCGACATATCTATATGAGGTTCCAGTTACAGTAAATTTTTGTTTACAGTTACAATTTCCCAGAAATATCAATTAAATAACTAATACATAACAAGAATATGATTCAATATTGTTTTTCAAATTGAGAAAAACTAATACACCGGGAAAGGAGTTCTTATCGTTAAAGACTGATTCAAATTGGTTACATGTAACAATGTATTCATAACTAGCTTATGCCCGCGGCTTCGCACGCGTTAATTTAGAGTAGTTTAATAGATGCTATTATACATATAAACCTTGAATCACTCTATCTATTAAAAAACCTATCAAAATCCGTTACGTAGTTTTAAAGATTTGACATTGGGACAGAGAAAGCGACTTAGTTTTATACTATGTAGTGATTCCAAGAAGTAAAATTACAAGAGTGCTGCATGCCCTATGCTTAAATAATACATTGAAAATTCGGGTTAACTTCTAGAAATATGGTTAGGCCATAAATGTGTTAAATACATAATGTATACTCGCACTTATGGCTTTAACAATATAATTTAATATAAATATAATGTACCTTATTATTAATTAAAAATAGACTGAATAAAACTTATCTCATTAATTTTGTAGACTAACGCGAACTTTTAGTGATTTCTTCGATCTCAGTTTTCACATAATAAAATAGAATAACAATCTATTTCTCAGAATTCCAAGAACGTTAAATTAAACTTTACTTATAAAGGTTATATCCAAGAAATCTAAGAAATAAACAAATTAAATAACCTGTTATAATACTATTAAATACTTTGCTCAGTAAACATAAATACATCTAAACGAATGAACCATTTTCCCCTTTGGGCTGACACGGTTTGGTTTTTTGCAAAGAGAATGCAAAACGACGCAACTCACGGCAGTTTGGCTGGAACGTGATTGAATTTTTTTCTCAAAACAAATCTATTATGAACTTTCGTTTGCAGTTGATTACTATTCTATATGATAAATTTGTGTCTACAAAACTTTTAAAATACCTTATATTTTCTGTATGCACACAGATAAATCGATTGGAAATATTTTTAAACATGACAATATTTCTATATACTAGAGCAAGCAAAGAAGGAGATGAGTCCGACCTAAAAAACCATCGTCCATAAATAATAATTATAAACTTGTAACATTGGTGGTGTTACAGATGCTCTGCCTGCCATTGCCTACTAACGCTGCGTACATAGTTGGTGTTTTTCTCCAGTTCCCTCACTCACCACTAGAAACGCGGTAGTATACTGTAAATATGTGATCACTTCACTTTTTCTGTGGGGGTGCGGTAACTTCCCCGGTGCGAGCTTGGTCCAATTCGTGCCGAAGCAATGTTCGGCTCCCACTTCTGATGTGATAAATTGGAAAACAAATCCATCATTTTTTAAATTCCAATGTTGATGTCAACAAATAAACATCTTTCCAATCTTTATAAATATATAGAGCAATACTAATAGGATATTGACGTTGTTTGAACATTTTGAAATGATTATTTTATAGTATTTTATTATGCAATATACGTACCACCGGGCCTTCCCCTAAGGAATTCTTCTGATGCACCAAACTGGATGTACCCAGAATGTTCTGGAGAGGCGTGCGAGTGGGCCCGTTGCCAGATAAATTGTGTACCGCCAACAGGGAGCCCATCTGTTCGGAAATCGAAACGTAATCACATTTTCGTACGTATAAACTTCTGTATTGCTTGATAAAATTGTTACCAAATTCAGCATACGCTACGAAAGTTTTTAATAATCCTACTATAATATTATAAATGCCAAAGATTGTGAGGATGTGTGTGTGTTTGTTGCTCTTTCACGCAAAAAGTACTAAGCCGATTGCAATGAAATTTGTTACGTAGACAGCTGGACAAATGGAATAACATATAGGCAACTTTTTATCCCGATATTCCTACGGGATACGGACTTACGCGGGTGAAACCGTGGGGCGCAGCTAGTAATATTATAAATGCCAAAGTTTGTGAGGATGTGTGTGTGTTTGTTGCTCTTTCACGCAAAAAGTACTAAGCCGATTGCAATAAAATTATTTTATGTAGACAGCTGGACAACTGGAATAACATATAGGCAACTTTTTATCCCGGTATTCTTACGGAATGCGGACTTACGCGGGTGAAAACCCGGGGCGTAGCTAGTGATTCTATATATATAAAAATTTCTTACAAGTTCTTCAATTAAGTGGGCGTGTATCGTTATTGTTATAATATTATAATTAATTGGAATATTATTTACGGATACACAGCACATTTTAATTAGGCAATTAAATTGTACTCAATTCATGACTGGGCTTAAATTTTACACAGCAACCTACAACGAAGACATCTTCCATTCAATGAACCTTTATATTTCCAGACTGAAAAGACCTTAAAAGAGCAGACTTTAAATATAGAATGAAATAAATTCTCTCACATGCTCTTACAGAGGATGCGCATTATTTAATCCTAGCGATCCTAATAAGGATAATTAGATAAACTTATTAAATTATTCTATTATCGCCGATACTTGATAACTGTAAAAAAAATTAATTAAATGTACCGTCCAAAGTCCAAAATCATATAGGTGAATTTCATAAAAGCGTGTTAAAAATGTTAATTTCACCATTTTTATTGACTCACCGATTTCTTGCGATGTCATCGTAATAATAAACAAATACAAAACCCTATGAAAAACACTTACTCACATGAGATTTTACGTAGGTTTCGTTTAGATAAATCTATACCGTGAAACAGGGCCGTTTCCCAGTGGAACATCAAGTAGATTTTACCTTTTTATCTCATAAAATTACCGATATCTTGAAAATATAACATGGGATGCGAGTGTTTACTGAGCGAAGGGAATTCTCTGAGGCACTTATATTAATGTTCATTTCTCAGAATTTACTATAAATTCAAATTAAAGGCAGCTTATCGTGTTATAGTCTCATAATTGAACGCAAGCGTTCTGTGACAACGTGCGTTGAAATATTAAGTATGAATATTAGGACTTTTATATTTAAGCCTTACAAGATGATGGTTTATATTTTTTTCATTATAAAAGAGTCTCCTAAATTCTACAAGTCTAATGAATAAAGGGTGTACCAAATTCATAAATACCACTTGTAATTAACTAAATATTTAAAGAGTTCTCGTATTAGACAGCTTTTCACAACATAAAAACAATAATATAACGTAGAAAAAGGATTGCCAAAAACTATAGAATAAGATAATAATCGGAGTAAATTACAAATTAATAAACTCGCACAAACTGATACAATGCGCTGTATTGCGCAGATACATTTCGTGCCCTTGGGACTACATGATACAAACGCATTACGTAAACTTAAGAAAAAATGTCTACGTAATTGGGTCGAGATAAATTTTGTGTTTTATTTCATTGAACCTTGAATGTTTTACGTAAACTAAACCCTTTACTGATTTCGTCATAAGAATATCGCAGTTAAGTTATAGGATATTAACTCTATTGCGGTATTATTTTACTAACAAATAAAGGCATACCTTCGTACTCGTCTAAAATAAGTAGCAACATTAACATTACTTTAGTAATTAAAATCACTTCCCCCATTATCACAAACTGCCATTCCAATTATCAAGCCACGATTCCAAATTAACTACATATTGAAACCACATAAACCAGCCGAGCGAGTTAGATACGGAAATTACTAAAATTGTAATACATTGCTATTCACATCTGGTTAACGCAGAATTCAGTATTTAATCTAAATAGTTGAATTCATAATTCACAACTGATATCGCTGTAGGGCACAACTGTTATTGTGATTATAGTTATTTCGGTTTATAGACTTAATAATTTTGTTCTTTAATGAAAATATGCTTACTGTGATTATATTCCTCTTTAAAACCCTTTTCATATAATTTCTTCAGTAAAACATTAAAGATATCGTAATAAATTGATCATACTGAATCCGGTTTCTGTGGGTTTTTTTCTATAAAGTTGTTAAGCAAGTTGATTTAGAATGTTTACACATAGATACAAACATCTAACTATAAATACTTCATAAACTATTAAAGACAACTAATATTACATAAAAATAATACATCGTTTTAAGACGCAAAACTTACGGAAACATACTGCCATCCATTATTGACACGGATCAACAGTGCCTGTTCTTGAATAACATACGCCAGTGTCCCTCGAGGATTTTTCGCCCCGAGCTATTTTGAAAAGGAAATTAATTATCACGTCTTTTAATTATTTCGTATTTAAATACAATTTAATTAAAACTAGACTTCCGAGCATCTCATCGATGCCTATTCAAAATATAATAATTTAGTTCAGATTGATTAATGGATACTTAATTACGCTACAAACTTATATTATAAATGTGAAAGTTTGTTTGTTTGGATGTTTGTCCGTCAATCACGTTGAAATCACTGAGCGAATTTGGATGAAATACAGACAGGATATATGTGTATACAGCTGACTTAGGTGATAGGATAGTTTTTATCCCAATTAAATCCTCCATTAGGATAAAACATAAAACTTGATACCCGGGCGGAGCTCTGACGAGCGTCTAGTTTTCAATAAAAATGAAAAACACTCACTCGTAGTAAAGAATCTGTGTTTTTAAATAAAATAGTGCCTATAATTGTTTTGCCATCTTCTTCGTCATCGTAGTCTCCATTTTCATTCACTACATCTAGTGGCTCTGCAAGACCTGATGGACAAAAAAGAATAAGGAAAAAATTTGTTACTTGTTTCGTTTATTTCTCGGTAGAGGACGTATCACTGATAGGTTAGCGACTTATGTGACATTATAATCTAGATCTATCAAATCTGTAAATACAATTAAAATATATTTTTATTAATAAAAAATGACGTGATCCAGTTTTTAAATGTAATACATTTATCCAGTTTATAATTGCTAATGTGTTATGTATGTATCTATTTACCGTAATAAATAAGTAAACTATTACATATTATTGTTAATTCAGATGCTAGTTCCAACATAACTTATAACATTGCCTGTGAGGGATTGCTTATTAACATCAATCCGCCTTGTGCTTTGTAATTCTACACATTTTGAATATTTCTGATACTTATACAAGGTAATCAATTATTTCAAATATTTTATAAACATTGTCGAAGTAATTCCAACCTTTTTGATACGCTACATACGATTGTTATTTTAGTATATCAAATGCTATCCTACTTCCTACTAATATTATAGATGCGAAAGTTTGTAAGGACGTGTGTGTGTTTGTTACTCTTTCACGCAAAAACTACTGAACCGATTGCAATGAAATTTGGCACGTAGACAGCTGGACAACTGGAATAACATATATGCAACTTTTTATCCCGGTATTCCTACGGAATACGGACTTGCACGGGTGAAACTTCGGGGCGCTGCTAGTTCCTTATAAAAGACAAAGTGTAGCAAAGAAATGCATCGTCTTTTTTTAACACATGCTAATGAAAACAAGGTATACATGCAACAGTAAATATGCTAATTGTCTCCGCTGTAACACTGACCATCTATGCGTAGTATGCCGGTGTAAGTGTTTGAACCTAACCATAATGTCTCATACAATTTTAATTTTTAAAGGAGTATATCAAAAAAGGTTCTATATTATTGTTGGTTTTGTGGTTTAAAGTGATTATTGTGCTTTTATTCTAATGCGGTGAGTGTTGTAATTAACAACTAAATGCCGTAGAAGATATTCTATAGCAATATTAAAAATAGTTCCTTTGTTATTTCGTTAAATCCCTATATGAGCACTTCCATGTTAATGAAATTGAAAAAAGTTTGAATATTTTGTGAGAATTGGTTAAACTCCAAAAAACATCGTAATTACAGTTTTTCAAAGCGAAGACAATCTCATTATTTCATGATAATTAAAGTCAGCGTTATTATCATTCCGCCTCCTTGGTACAGTGGTTATCACGTGAGCTTAGAACCGAGGGATCCTGGGTTCGATTCCCGGTGGGGACGCACAAAAAAAATGTCTCGTCTGGCAGGACACAGAAGGCTGATCACGTACTTGTCCATAAAGAAAATTGATCAGTGAAACAGATGTATATTATCTGCCCCATACCCCACTAGGGGACACGGGACTTCACTTTTATTATCATTCAGGACATATACACGTGAAAATGTATAAAAAACAATCTGAAAATAATTAACACATTTTTTTTTTCATGAAAATATACATACTGCATATTACACTGTTTTTAAGGTTGGTTTCGCGAACTCATATATTTTTGTGCAATTTTGTATCTATCTAGCGTAATTCAATTGGCCCTTAGCAAATGTGGGATAAGTGGAAGATCTGATACTTACGATACTGTCCTTGTCGAAATTGCATGAAGTGATTAATGCTCCGCAGTATTTGCAACGGGTCCCTTGGTTTACCTATTCACAAAATTCTATTTTGAGTATTAAAGTAAATTGTTTAAAATTTTGTTAAAAAATTAACATAACATGTTTTTGTCAATTATATTTAACCAGCTATTGGTGTACCTTGTTATTGGCCTATTTACTGTGATAATTAATCAGATACTGTACAATTAGCTGTAAGGTACCTTTAATAAATAAAATAAAATAAAAAATAACATTTAATGGTCGAAATGTATTGCCTGTTCGGAGACTATAACATATAATGTTTTTATGCATGTAATTATATATAACATAGGTACAGACAATACCATAACTATTTCAACAATCCATTTAATAAAAATCACATAATATAACAACGTTTTCCTTCAAATCGCTTCAATTTATTTCAAACAAATTAAATACCCTTACAATGATCAGAATGGACATTAACACCCACACTCACCGGAGGCGGTTTCAAGTCGATTGATTCCCGGGCTATCCGTCAAAGTGTCCACATGCTCGTTAACATTACCCGGAGGACCGGGGGGACCGGGCGGCCCGGGCACTGGCACGTACTGCACGTTAGGGCTTGTAGGCCCCGGGGGCCCGGGAGGCCCTCGAGGCCCATCTTTTCCTGGGCCCCCAGGGGTGCCATCTGATCCTCGATCGCCTTTTTCACCTTTGATCTAAACAAGTTCAATTTTGATAGAGTCAAGGGGTTAGAGAAATGAAGTCATAACCTGCCAAGAGACAGATAATTTGATGAAATTTTTTTATTATACCCAAAAACAATTCTATATAATTCTTGCACCAATGCGTTAAGACAAGTTTTAATACATTTTCTTAATCATAAGAATTCATTATAATTGAACTGTTTAGAACATTGTGTGAATAACGCTATATTTTACATTTCAACTAGCTCTATAAACGGCAAAAAATATGTTATAGCTATAAACCCCATTAAAAAGGCGATAATTAATGGAGTGGGGCAAATTTATTCGTTTCCGCTCGATAACCGTGTTTGAATTTCAGATTTACCTTTTCGAGGTCCGCTAAAGCGATGCCCGGTTCCCCCTTTTCACCTTTCAGGCCTTGCACGCCCGGCGGTCCCGCGATCCCGGGCGGACCCTATTAAATCCAATTTTATACGATTTAGGATTTACGACTCATAGTTTAACTTAAGTGCTTAAATCAATGGATTGCAATGTAATCCCTTTTTCATCGGCGAGGGATTTTCTTATTTATGTAAAATAATAGAAAAAGGGGATATACATATTATTTTATCTGAATAGTTTATTATGTGAATATTCTAAGTAAAACAAGTATCAAAGAAAATTACTATATTACTAAGAGACATGGTCTCTTGACCACGTGTAATATGTTGATCGTTTAGTTTCAAAATTTTAATATCGGGTAAAATTTGATTTTAAAAACTTACTGTCCAACCCGGGAGACCAATGTCGCCGGATAGACCATTTGTCCCCGGAACTCCGGGGGGCCCTGGTAAGCCTGGAGGGCCCCGTGGCCCTGGAGCTCCCGGGTGCCCTCGCTTCCCTCGAGGGCCCGGTTCACCTTTGTCACCCTAATAAATTAAATGATATTTTATATTGTAGCTTATGAAAACATGAATTTCTATAAATAGACGTTTAATAGAAATCAATTTTTGCTTTTCTAAGTTGTTATTTTCATGTTTAAATTATATTTTTTTCTTCAAATATCACTAATTATGATAAAGGAATTATGAGGGTGAAATGTGATATTTAAGATTATTATTTTATTTGAAGGTTGCTGTCTGTCATGTGGTCCCATAAAAATTTGATCTAGTTCTGACAATTTGAAGGTAGTTTAGTATTCCACTAAAATAATTATTTTAAGATATTATATAAAAATTTGATCTAGTTCTGACAATTTGAAGGTAGTTAAGTATTCCACTAAAATAATTATTTTAAGATATTATATAAATAATGAAAACATTCATAAAAGTGACGTATTAGTTTTGAGCAATTCACAGAATAACTATTTAAATGTAGCGGACAAGAAGCATTTGTGATAGTTAAAAATACAAAAATAAATCGTAATGAAAATCATTTATAATTCGCATAAAAGAAAAATACGTAGCTGAATCAAAACCGCAAGCCTGTCCTAGAATAAAGACTACGTATGACAAAAACGAGGCAGATTTATCATTCGTATCGCCCACGCTGCTGTGCCACTACTGCAGTAATATAACACTTTATACTAAGAAAATATTGTCTGCGGTACTAACTTGTTCTTTTTGACAATCGCTTTATAAGGCTACGTCTAAACAGAAATTGTAGCTGTAGAAAAACAGTTTACTTGTGACGTTTAATAATTACAGAGAGGTCATACTATTTTGTGTGTATTAAATTCAATAGACACAATTGATCTTTTGCGAATAGAAGCATTGACTTAGCAACAAACTGATTTTTCACAACGACTGTACCAGGGTTAAAATAAATATATTACCTTCGTCATTATAACAGCTTCATCACGCGATATTGCGACAGGGCCTGGTGGTCCTGAATCTCCTTTATCACCTTTTGGTCCCGATAACCCTGGTGAGCCCTGAGTGCCAGGTAGACCTGATGGTCCAATATCCCCCCGCTCTCCTGGTTTGCCATCAGTCCCCGGAAATCCTTGCGGTCCTTCTATACCACGCGTCCCCTTTTCACCCTTGATAAAAATTATTCAGTACTTAATTCCATAAGAATTGTAAAACTATTCAGAATTTTTAAAAGGGTCAATTTAGCAAATCTTTTGTATTCAAGTTTGAATAAGTAATGATGTTAATTAAAAGGTTAAAAGAATATTAATGCGGACTTTCTCTAATTGATTTCTAGTAAAGTCAACAGCATTGATTTGATACAAAGCAATAAAATAGGAAAAACCAATCTCGAGAATTATTAGCATAATTTTAATATCATCATCGTCATAATTTATGTCGCAGTATATTTGATGGTACGAGACGAGACCATTTTTGAATATATATTGTTTTTAATATAGTTTACGTATATTACGACACATGTTTAATAAAGTTAAATATATTAACCATCAAAAAGTATCTCCAGCTATTAGTAACATCTGCCACATAATTACCTTCTCGCCTCGGTCTCCCTTATCGCCCTTGAGCTTAGCGACGTCCCGCGGCCCTGAACGAATAACACATTTATATTCAGTTTACGTTATGGAAAACTCATAAAACAGGGTGTTATTAGTGAAGTGTGGTAACAGCAAATGGACTCATGCGTATTTCGTATACTGGAGTTACTGACTCTTGAATGGCTGCGGTTTTCCACCAAGTTCAATGCTCATGAATATTGAATACGCTTTGAATAATTATAAGGGAATTGTTAATATTATTGAGCGTAGCTTTATCCGTTATTCTGCGAAGTAAAGTGATGGATTATGGGTTTGTTGTGTGGCGTTAAGAACATTTTGAATTTAACAAGCTATGTTCAATATCGAATGTTGGGATATGAGAATCATAGGAGCTGAACGCCTTTCAACTGCTTTTCAATTTCCTATGTTATTAGTGCTACAGTACATAGTTTATCAGTGTTACTTATATCTTTGAATAATGATAAAACAAAAAAGAGCAGATGCTTTGTAAAACTAAATTCAGAGGGTCAGTTTCTTAAGTAAATAATATAACTATCCCTATAATTGGGAATTGTAATGAAACCATGGCAAGTTTATTCAACCCACGGAAAACTTAATTATGTATAAACACGTGTTACTAAGTAAATTATTTGACATAGAAGGAACGTGAACTTCGTAACTAGTTTGGAAAATTTACTCAAAGCCATTATAGAAAACACTAGCAATCAAAACTTTTACTGCTCCGTGAAGTTTCGAAGATTTCGTCACTTCTCTATTTTATTTTCGGTTCAAGAAGTTTAATTCATCTTTAGTAATAATTCTTTACTTTTACATTAAATACTGTATGCTGTTATAGTGGTCCATGGTTTTACAGCTCATATTCAGATTAAGATTATATTTACACTAACTTATATATAATATGACAGAATGACTTGCTGAATAGCACAAAAATAATTGATTGTTACGAATTTTTAATTCCAATCAATACTTTAGTTTTGATGTTAGTTTATGAATAAATCAATAAGGTCGTTTTAAAGTATCATAAAACAAATTTTATTAACCTTCAAAATATAATGACTCGCTTTAATATTTGATTATATCTAATTAATATTTTCGCTACTGTATGTACAAGGAAATAATTGAAATCGTCTATTTATAAGCCACGTATCGTGTATCTAATTAACTAATACACATAAGGGCGGGAGTCTCCCATGACATAGCCAGCTTTTATACAATAAGTAGTTAGTATAATTCAATCCTTAATAACATTACCATATTCATTACCATATCTCAATAGATTTAATTTACGTGTATTTGGTAAGACTTGTTCCTAATAATGTATAGACTGTAGTTATGTGATGTATTATGTACAATATCGATTTGATATTGCCATCAATGATTACATGATTACATGTTTACGATACTAATAACGTAAGCGATTCCAATTTGTTAGAATAAATGTGACGTATACGAAGCTTTAGTATTATAAAATTATATTGGCAAAGTTCCATTCACACGCTACCTGATCTCGGCAAAAACACACAATTTTTTAATTTGCTTTGAGGCTATTGCGGAAAGGTATAAATTAACGATTGAAAACATATATTTAATGTTATATTAACATATTTCTAATTTTCCATCTTTATGGGAACTAACCAAGACTTATTGAACTAAAACCAATTAAGTTATCAAACCTGATCGCGCGATATCTCCTAAAACGGAGTTCTCAGACACAGCTGGTAAAGGAGGCCCAGGGGGACCCGGCAGACCACGAGCGCCTATAAAAACATTGCACATTAAAAATACACGAATTAATCCACTCAGAAACATGACAAACGTTTATGCTCATAAGAGCATAAAAAATATTTAACAATCCAAACGAATAACAATACATACAACGCATAAAACGCATGAAAATGAGACATTTAATGCCTCTCATAAATGCGGAAATGCGCCAAAAAATGAAACTGGAAGCTCTTTCTAGCAAAATATAAAACAAACGGCACAATTGAACATATAAAACGAAGTATTACAATAAATAATGCGTACTGCTATGGAATTCCATCTCAAGGGTCCGTAGTGAAATAAAGATTTTCCGAATCGTTGCAATAAAGCCCTAAAACGTTGCGAACGCGTTTCTCTCGCGTAAATAAAAGGCATAGTGAAACATAAAATTTGATGGTCGAGTTAGTTTGTTACCTTTCTCGCCTTTTTCTGCGGGGCGCCCGTGGGGGCCCGGGAGGCCCGGCAGGCCGTCCTTGCCGGGCTGCCCTCGCTCACCCTTAGCACCGTGTGGGCCTCTCGCCCCCGTATAACCCTATAACAGTTATAATATGCAACGCTGTTCCAGGGTTATAACGTAGTTATAATCTTCGCTCCACGTAACATAACGGAACGTTACGAGGGTCAAAACGGGCCATTATTGCATTGCGAAGTTTATTTGGTACCTAATATGTGGGTGACTTGTGATTTCTGCGATTTCCTTTCTTACAACTTAGTGCTTTACGCAATTTATATTGCTGGTATATATATTAGTTACTACATCACAATATTTGATCCGAATTGAATTGACAAAGTTGAATATTTTAAATGAAACCCCTTAAGCGTCCCGGAACAATGTAATAATAATTAAGCTCTAACGTTCTTGAAGACAGAAATAAAATTCTTAAAGATTTAAAAGTAATGAAGATCTAGACATCAAAGACTTGAGGCAATTAAAACGGAAGTATATTTGAACTTCGTCCAGTAAAGGATGAGAGGACGGAATTTAATTATCAATTATTCGACGAGATCCTTTTAATTGAATTAATGGTTTTGTAAAAAATAATACTTTTTATCAACTGTAGAAAAAGACTATGAAAAAATTATACTTTTTATCAATTGTAGAAAACGGAGTCTATAAAATTAAAAGTATTTGTCTTCCCTTAATTGCCTTCTGAGACAATTATGTTAATGTATCACTATTTTCCAAATAATACCACATATTTTCGACGACATATTTTTGAAGTAATACCTACATCATTATGTAGGTGTATACGCCCCAGGTTTCTCAACGCCGTATAATTATCAATGCTACATTACCACGCTACTGAAACATCAACCCATCAAAAACAAAACACGAATTCCAACAAACGAAACTTGTTCAGTGCTCAATCATTAATTTCATGTCCAGTTTCGCCAGTGTCATAATGATAAATGGCTCACCCGTTCCCCTTTGTCGCCTTTGGATCCATGTAATCCCTTCTCTCCTTTATTGCCCGGGTAGCCCCTTTCGCCTTGCGGGCCCGGGAGACCCATCGGACCTCTATCACCTGGGGGTCCAGTGACGCCCCCGGCACCGTATAATCCCGTTGATTCCTGCATCAAAACTTGTAAGATAGATTGAAGGAGTTAAACGGTTCGTGTGTGTGCATGAATACAAATAAGGAATTATAGTACTGATGAAGTATGTAATGAAGTTTTGGATTAAAAATCGCAGCCATTGTCATTTTAAATACAAGAATTTAATAACTAAACACTGACTTTAATGAACTTTAGTTAGTTAAAGACATGATTGAATTGTATTAAATTTATTGTGTGAGAGTAGGTTGTAATATTTAATAAGAGTAGGTTATAATTCTACTAATCCTACTAATATCATAAATGCGAAAGTTTGTAAGTATGTGTATGTGTATGTTTCTTACTCCTGCACGCAAAAAGTACTGAACCGATTGCAATGAAAATTGGTACGTCGATAGCTAGACAACTGAAATAACACATAGGAAACTTTTTATCCCGATATTCTTACGGACTATCATATCCGATATATCCGTCTTCGACATGTAAAATTGTGTCACAATGTTTGTAACCATACTCCTTCAAAATGGCTGGAACTATTCTCACGAAGATTTGAGATTCGGCCAACATCTACTTTTCAAACCCTTAAGTGATAAGAGTTCGGCAGAACAGCGTTTGCCGGGTCAGCTAGTTTCTATAGGTTTTGTAAGATACCACTGAGTTTCCGTTTACTTAACTATTTGGTCTTAGAACACACAAAAATTTAATAATACTGTAATTTTAATATCAAATCAAAATAAAAAAAAATTTTCCATTACTTTTACCGGAAATCAGATAGATTTTAACAATTTTATCACAATCGTACTCGCTTGACGAAGTTTCTTATAAAGATTCGATCATGAAAAATTTATGAAGACTATTTCTCCGATTTCTAAGCTAACAAATATAATGTTCAATTATTCCAATATATTTTTTAATTCTTTCAAATGTAGAATTAACTGTAATTTCCATATTATACACGTAACTAAAAATAGCTTTTAGCACAAGAGGCGAGCGGAATTCTATTAAAATATGGGCAAAACGAAAATTATATGTAGGTAGTATGTATTAAATTTATGAAGACTATTTCTCCGATTTCTAAGCTAACAAATATAATGTTCAATTATTCCAATATATTTTTTAATTCTTTCAAATGTAGAACTAACTGTAATTTCCATATTATACACGTAACTAAAAATAGCATTTAGCACAAGAGGCGAGCGGAATTCTATTAAAATATGGGCAAAACGAAAATTATATAACGATAACACTTTCCATTAAGGGCCGCAGCTAAATTTAATTTAGAAATTAAATTCCCTTATTCATTTCCCGCTTTTATTTTGAGGTATTATTGGGTTCTGAAATTAACAAAGGCACAAATTCTCCAAATATTATTCGATCTTAAACTTCCAATCGAAGTGAAGTATTTATATACTAGATGAGACTGTAAAAATGTTACTATGACGTATTAATATACTAGATGTGACTATGAACGGAACAAGTATAATTTATACCAATAATGGTGGAACGACGGCACCAGGAGGCCCTGGAGGTCCTGCAGGTCCTTGCAGACCCGGGGTTCCATCAGCTCCCGGCTCACCCTTAGGTCCTGGTTGTCCTTCAATACCTGGTGTACCAGATTCTCCTGGCTCTCCCCTATCGCCTTTTACTCCAGCTGGACCAGGGGGTCCTTGTTCTCCCATTTGACCCTGGTAAGAGGAGATTTTTAAGTCAAATATGTGGAAATATTTCATATAAGGCATAGAATTAAATAACTGTTATAAAGTATTTCACTTCATCACACACACTATTTAACGACTTCAAAAATTGATTCTAATATGTTCCACATAATTTGAAATGTGTTTAACTATAAACCCTAGTAATTCTTGAGCAATACAAAATGACTCCTACGTCTAGAAGTCATTTTGCATAACATATATAAGAAACACATAAATACATTTGATAAAGAAGTTAAGCTCAAATTTTGAAAACCAAATCAATAGCTTATATTAAAAACCAATTAACATAGTGTACTTGTAAGTAATCAATTAATAATTAACAAATAATATGTTCATACCGTTTTTCCTGGAACCCCAGTGGTACCGTCAGCACCAGTAGGGCCCTGAGGGCCTGGCGGGCCTCTAATACTTGGAATCGTAGCAAGCATTTGCGATAAGTCGTTGATAGTACATTTGCATTGCGATGACATTTGAACCTGTTGTGATAATATCCTCCATGTTATTAGATAATATAAGGATTTTCCTTTTTTGGCAAGAAAATCTTCAACACATTTAGAAATTAAAGACTTTTTAACAGATTTTAAACGCGATTTATTCATAATATTATTAAGTGACGTTTTGAACTGAATAGCGAGCGTAGTCACGGGGAGACTAAGATGTGACATTTCTTGAAGGTTATACAAAAATTGTTGTTTGCGAATAGGTGGAGGTAGTTCGCAAACAACAATTGTTCTAAATGTGTAATACTCGCGTATAATCAAACACAAGAAATACTAAATATCTAAATAATAAATATCTTTAACACACTTTTATATTAGCTTCACCTGTTCGTTTGTATGAAAATGACTTAGGATTAATTTAGACTCGTTTTTGAATCCCAACGGACAGATTTAATTCAAACATTTTAAACTTATAAAGAATTGGTAACGGTTACACTATTATTTATGAGTTTATCTTATTATCCTGATTACGATTGCTAGGATTAAATAATTTCCTTACGTATGCTCCGTATAAGAGCAAGTGAGACAAGTGAGTCTTTTGGCTTAAGGTATCTAAAGCATGATTTATTCCTCACATTTATTAATCATTTGAAGTACGAATCGGGTTGAAAACGATTCGGATCGTACCTTTGGGAGTTTACATAATACATTAACTTTAATTCAACTTCCTACCTCACAATGAGATTCTTCTACCCTATTTAAGGCGAGAAATACATAAGCAAAAGTAATTTAATTGTTGATATATTCATATATACGTACGTTGTTCGCTCGGTCCAGTTTTGTATCACCGGAAGAACCCACATCTCCGTCCACGTCGGATAATCTCTAAACAATATAGAGTTTTCAGCGATATTATCATCTTTTCCATTATACATACGAGACAAGAAGCACGTTCTCACGAGAATTTATTGGCCAGAAATCCGGGTGTTTTGTTAGGATAATATGAGCCCTAATCCTTCTTATAAGATAACTTAAAATGTTTACTTTACGGTGCACCTATTTTGGGTCAGCCTAGAAAATCTTAGAGAAAAATACGAGTAACAATATGAAAATAATATTTTGATATTATCAAAAAGTTTCATCTGCTATTCAGAGTCGATGTGAATTTAAGGGCAGAATAATTTTCGATGATTATAATTTTATGTTACGTAAATAAAACGTAATAAGTACTTACAGTATCACCTTTATCTCCTTTGTGAACAACTGTGGACACAATAAAATCTATGAAATATTTTATATAATTACCACTAAGGAATAAGAAATGAGGAATTTTATAATAGATACTATTGATTACGATTTATATTCTTACTTAAGCATGTTCTTGCATTTATATGAAGTGTAATTCGCTCTGTTTTCCATGTATAATATGTAATAAGGCCTTAAAGTCTAACAGACAGCGCACATCACATTCAGTGTGAATGAACAAAGTATAGACTTGACGTCTATACTTATAGTGAAGCTGAAGAGTTTGTTTGTTTATTCGAACGCGCTAATATCAGGAACTACTGCAACGGGCAAAGCTTGGGTGGACCGCTTAAAAATATTATTGTATGGTGTCCGCATTGAAAACGATTTAAATTGGAAAGCAATTCAGAAAATAGCCTAAAGTTACGCAAAGTATGGCATTCAATAGCAGTTTGGTGAGCGCTACTCACATGGCGAGGAGTGGGATGTAATGGGTAATCGGTTTTCATCTGGATTCACCTGAAACAAACAAATGCATTTCAATCTTTTGTTCATATAGTTTTTATTCTGCTTTAAATTTCGTTTGGGTTATCCGATGTGTTCCGCTGAATACAAATCAGTTGGATCGTACGTTCCAATACCGAGGAGTGTTTTTTGATAAGTTGGCGCTTGGAATAAGTTTTGAGAGGCAAGTTTTATTGAATAATTGCCTGTTTTTCGTTTATCCTTATATATATATATATATATAAACTTCTGTCACAATGTTAGTTACCATACTCTTCCGAAACGGCTTAATCGATTCTTATGAAAATTTGAGTACAATGATAAGATTAAGGCAGAACAGCGATTGCCGGGTCAGTTTATTATAAAATGATGTGATGATTACAATGAATTTCTTTTGATATGTTAGTGTCACAACATCCTCACGTACCCCATCTCCGTCCGGCCTCGTGATGGAAACTAGGAAATTATACGCAACGTTACTATGGATTGGATTTTGGATATGTTTTTTGCTTTAGTTAGAAAGAGAAAAAGAAAAAATTTCATTTTCATATAGGTAATATTAAGAACTATAGATTATATTATAACTTTCAAATTTCAACAGCTGAAACCGACCACAAACTCTTATGACTTAATATCATTTATATGTATTAATTTTATATCTCGATAAGCTTTAAATTAAAAATAACGCAATTACATGCTTTCTTGATCTTATAAATACCTAATTTAGTACATGTATTGTACTTCGTTTAGCCTTTCGTTGAAGGCAATAATAAATTATTCTAGTCTTTACGTCAAGACATACGATGAGTTATAGCATAAAGCGTATTCCGTGAAATCACGACATTTCCTAAGGGATAAAATTTAAGAATGTCAACGTAAGTAATGTCGCATGTAAAACGTCCTTAATATTTATAAAGGTCACAACGCGCCCATATATTGTAATTTGCCTAAAGGTTTCACTCGTAGCTTCAAAATAATATATTTCGTATAAATCAATTTGATTTAATAGCATTAAGTAATATTTGCTTTGATCTATATCGTTCAGAAAATATAACGTGATATAATGTATTGACATTCAATCGAAGATATTAAATTATTATGATGATTTCAAAAAAAAAGTTTTCTTTTTTTAGAGCACAATAAATTCATTCCGGTCAATATTTTTTCTACAATAAAGAAATATACATATGTTTTATATGTACATATTTTTACCTGATATACAAAAACGTATTTGAATTTTTTTAGGTAAAAATATGTTAAGATCAGAATTCAATTTGATTAAATATTGCTTAATATTTGCATTAATTACTAAATAATAAAGCAATATAACTATTTAAAGCCAAGTTTTTATTACATCAAATAAAAAGAAAAAACAGTAACAAAACGAAAGTAGCTATTAATTACATCTTCACAAAAATGTTTATTTAATTAGATGTAACTTCGTCCCATTTTAACTCAAATATTTGAAGTGACTATAAAATAAATTCACATGAAAATGAAATTCTGTTCTATACAAAATTTTGCTTTGATCTCAGTGAAAATAATTTGATGTTATTAATTGCTCTGTTTGTTGAAGCTCGTTCGTAATTCTTTATATAATAAACGATATACTCAGTGAAATTAATTAACCTGCTTGATCGCCAATGAAATCCAATCTTTCAATCCAAATTATTTACAATATTTGTATTGAAGTCACCAGAAACAAAAATATCGATCGAGATACCTCTTACACGCCCTCTACTCGATATTGTGTAATTAAAAGCATTATAAAAATGACAGACAAATGCTGTGTTATGTAATACACGTCATTAGCAAGCAATACCTGAATATTTAATAAACTCTGAAGGCATACAAATGACATCGAAACATATCAATAATGCTGAAGAGTTTCAAGAACCATCATCAAATTATCATGGACACAGCCCCGGTCCCTAATGAGTGAATGCCGTGATGGACAACAGTCAGTTTTGGTGGTATTATTCGTTTTATAACAAAGATAAGTTGGAAAAATTTGTTCTGTAGTCATCAATCGTGGTTTATCTACTAAATTGATGTAATGTATAATTTATACGGGTTGTATCTGATAACAGAAGGAATTACGATCAATTAAACTGGCCATAATAACTTACTCCTAATTTAATCTTTTAACCATGTGAAATTTTGATCTTGAGATAGTAAAAAATCGAGATTAAGCAACGGTTGGCACACTCACAAACTAGATGGCTATTTATTATCCGTTGCTTTTGGCATATTTGTACGGACTCCTTAGTATCACGTACATACTCGCAAATAACCCATCGGTTCAAATAAAAAAAAAAATCATATTACATTTACATATTTAAAAGAAAATGATAAATTCATATACTCGCTAATTGTTATGATTTATGAACTCATCGCACTACATTATTAATGCTTTAAATAGTAATTTTAATGGCTTATAGTAAAAAGCAACGTCGTATGCTTTCACATTTCTATTATAAATCTAGCTGGTGACTCTTGCCTTTCGGTTATATTGCCATGATAAAGTTGCTGAAACGACTGAATAGGTATTTGGTACTGTGATACCTTAAGCCCAAGGGAAAGCTTAAGGCTTTACGTGGAAGAGACCGAATTACATGAACCAGGCTGAATATTTGCAGAAACTGCGTGTCTAACGAAGGCTGAAATAGATGTTAAAATAAATTTATTCACTGAACGTTTTGAAGAATTAATCAGCATAATCTGCTTTTATACTGATACTACTATATTTTAGGCGGTTATGTACGTGCCTTCAAGAAAAGAGCGTGAGGTCATTAAAGGCTGGCAAAGCTAGTAACATCCTGAGTATTGCAAGCGTGTCTGAGAGACAATGACCATTTAACATCAGGTGCCCGACTTGTTTGCTTTGCATGCTCTTTTATAAAAAACTACTATTCAAAAGCATCTAAACCTAATTGCCAAAAAAGAATTCGTTTTTACGATATGCTTTAAGAAATAAATGAATGGGATAGCCTGGCCATAAAAATATAGCATGAATTTGAGAAGTCTTAGAGTCCTGTTAATGTGGGAGTAACTTTATGCCGACGAACCTGTGATAAATTAATTATGTAGGAAGAAATGGCCTTGTTGTAAATTATAATTTAATACATATTCACATAAACAACATAAACGAAAAGCAATATTTAAAAACGCAAAATAAATAGCAACATTCAGAAAAGGCATATCATATTTTATTGAATGGGTAAGTGATCACTACTACTCATGCACCTTCGCAGAAGAACTCGCCCGCTATAAAGGGAATGGCTCTGGAAAGGATTGACAACTGGAAAGAAGGACTGGACTGGGAGGGCAAGGAAAAGGAATCGGGACTCCGGCTTCCCGCTCACCGTACGAAATACTGTGGCATGCTATTTCACGCCATTTTTCTGGGGGAATTTGATCTTTCCCCGGAGTGAACTGGCCCAATTTGTGCCGAAGCGTGCTCGACTCCCACATTTAAAAATAAACATGTAATTAATATTAATCATGGTGGGTAAAGCCTACATAGAAGGAGACTTAAACGTGTAAAAGAAAAGCGTAATTAAACAAGCCAACCCACGTGTTTCTTCATAATTCCTTCCATTACATTTCAACGCTGACACAAGATTAATGAAAAGAGACACGCAATATTCGTAAATATTTACTAAAAGCAAGTCACGCCTAACTCGAAACTCAGATATAAATATAAATAATTCATACGCCCGCTTCCATGCTAGGGTATTGAAACAATCCGAGTTCGAATGTCTTTCGACCGATTCTGTTTAAAGGCAAAAACTTTTCTAGAATATGAAGCGAATGTGGGCTGAATAGTCCAGCTTTATCGAATATATTGTTGTGTGTATTTTTGAGAGGAAATATTCTCTAAAGGCCAGTCTAAACGTATTTCAATATTGTGTTTTCGGGCTGAATTCATACATTCAGTATTTGTTACAATCGTTACGATCGAAAGTTAAAATATCATCATCGAATTCTCTATTGTACAAAATAAATAAGTATAAATCTAAATAAACGTTTACTTATAATTACTGTAGATTTCACCCCTTTCCAAGTAGTAGTAGTAATATAAAGAGAATTACCTAAAACAAATGTGGAAATAGGCGTTTCCAATGTCATACAAAATCCATTAAAGGCTATCATAGTTTTACCTCGTCTATTTTCTAAACTTCGGCTCCAACTGTCACCAACGTTATTGATGATCACAGGTCAAGAGATCATTAGTTACAAACACTCTGAATCTATTTAATACTTGACGTGGGTAAATGTCTATAGTAAGGCCAGCGAGCCAATATTTTTGTATAATACCGAGCCATAGGTTGGTAACATGAAAAAAAGTATTATAATACGGGCCAACTTTTTTTCGTGAAAGTACATATACTCAAAGTAATTTCACTTAAATTTAATAGTCATAGGAATCTTACGTTATTTTTACACTTACTTATATCAAGTAACGCTACCATAATACTAAGCTACCAAGCTACCAAGTTTCGTAAAAAATTGATTTAAAGTCGTAAAAGTCACAACTGTTACGTAAGTGTCGATTTGTTAATGAATGGCAAACAGAAATCAATATGTAGGTATACTGTATCACCCCTCGACTAATTATACCTGTCGGTAATAAATCAATAGGAAATATTGTTAAATTCAATGTTTAGTTTTATAGCATTGAAATCCTACTAATATTATAAAGGCGAAAGTTGGTAAGGATGTGTGTGTGTTTGTTACTCTTTCACGCAAAAACTACTGAACCGATTGCAATTTGTTATGCATATTTGGTATGTAGACAGCTGGACAACTAGGATAGCACATAGGCAAAACCGGGGCGCAGCTAGTTCTTTATAAATGAGAAATTTGGAAAGAATAGAAGGAAGGTACTATTGTTACCTCGCTAAAAATCCACATTTCGTTAATCCTAGAGCATTTCAATACATGATTTTTCCGGTTTGATATTCCGGATTATTATATCTTGATTATTTCAGCAATTGTTATATAACATTTGAAACAAAAAAATACTTGTGATAAAAAAAAAAAAAAATGATCTTCTTTTTTAGGTTAAGGTTTTAGGTTAGTCTGTATATTTAACTATTTTTTTCAACAACTTACTTATCAGAGACTTTTCCAAGAACCCTATTTTTACTTTATTAAGCCTCCGGAAATTAAACTATTTATAAAAGTGGGCAATGTAGACGCTCATACTTTTTCATCCATTCCGGAACTAAAGTAACAAAGGGCTGTAATTATTTTATATTGGTGGGTTTATACTTCATTGTTTCAGAAATATTTAACTTACAATCGCATTTTTTATTTGGTTAATATCAATCAAATTTGAATATTTCTATGAATATTAAGGGATCTAAATCTATAAATAATGCACTTATGCGCTTAATCAGTAGTTATAATCAATACATTTAAAATTACATAAACGAATTTAATTACGTAATTAATTAAAATGAGTTCGACTTGTTTTCAACAACTTCATGTATAAAATGAAGCTTAGTCACCGAAGCATCAAACATATCACTTCAAATAAACTGCTCAGGCATCGTACTGCAGATAACGTGTAACCCACACGCAATGTTACTTCAAGTTTATAAAAAACAATCCCAATAACAATATTTAACCAAACAAATACATCGAAGGAGCGTATTCATATCCGTCAATGCTCTTTAACATTTTAGAATAACACGTAAGATTTAACCAAACACACACGTCCCAGTTTTCCCTGAATAACATTATCCTTACCTTGAAGATTTGCCTTTTCGGCGAACCTTGTTAAGAACTCGATTGCATTAACTTTGATGGCTCCTGAGCGACTGTAGCGCATTATTTGTATCCGCCCATATCGATATATTATACATATTATTAACAAAACACAATCTTTACAATTAGTTCCTTCTGCGTACAATCAATGATAACCAAATTAAGGCAAATAAATTAACTTTTTCGTGAAAGAGAATACGAAATTGGCATATACGAACTTTCTGAAGTATGTTATATGCTGAATAAAAGAAACTTAAACATTGATATTTATTACACAATAAGTTTTTTACGACCACGATAAAGAGTTTAAATAATGTATTTTGTATTTGAAACAAATCAGTAACAACTTATTTCGTAGCAACATTAAACAGAAATCTCACATTTGGGATAATGACGTCACGACGTGGGCCGCCTAAGAATCCTAAACGCTAACGATTCCAGTCACGAACATTGTTACATAGAAATCATTCATCATACTGATACCTTGTTATAATTTATGCATACTTACGTTTCTTTCGTGAAACTATGTTAATAGCCGACGTCGACGCGCTTCTATTGACTGTGGTAAAGTCAATGTTGGAACAACATGACAGCCATGTTGTTAACTCACACGAAACAAAAATTTATTTTATATAACTCAGCATTACTTAATGTGTATATAAAATTGAGTCATTTGTTCGCGAAAACGTTATTACATCGTCATACTTTAATTTGCTTCATACAGCAGCGTCTAGTCAGAGACAAATATAGACAATTCCAAGGTTTTGCCTCCGGGTCTCGTGGGATTTCCTTCCTAAAAATATAGTTTGTTTAGCGAGTTTCAAATCATATGTACCAAATTCCGATTTAACAAGACGGACAGAATATTTTCGCATTTATAATATTAGTATGGATCTATGATAATAATTTAAAAAGTCCTATCCTAGTTAACATTATAAATGCGAAAGTTTGTAAGGATGTGTGTATTTTGGTTACTCTTTCACGCAAAAACTCCTGAACCGATTGCAAAAAAACTTGGTACGTAGACAGCTAGATAACTGGAATAACATATAGGCAACTCATACCGATATTCCTACGGGATACGGACTTACGCGGATGAAACCGCGGGGCGCAGCTAATATTGCATATTTCTTAACGATGAATAAAAAACGATGTCGACCAAGATGACGTAAAAAGTAGCCTCTGGGCTTTGTCTATAACCTCCCTCCTGACTATCTCCAGACATAAAAATCACGTTTTGCGTTGCAACGCTAAAGAAAGACAAACGTACACACTTTCGCATTTAATAATAGTTCGATTGTAAACCCATTTGTTTATATTCATAATAATTATAAAATTCAAGAGGGCTCTGGTTGTAAATAAGCATGTTAGAACATTAACTCCCCTAATTATCTATTCATAATCAAAGAACGTTTCATGGAAATTTCGAGATAAATGTTAAAAAAATATAGACACAACATTCTACTCTGCAACAAATATACTGACGTGTGTGAATGTGAAGTTTCATTGTTCGAAAGTAGGTTACTGTGTCAAAAAAATCATGTTCATTTATAAATAATTTTTAATTAATTCTTATTTTCAGTTAAAATGTTTGTTAAGGCACGTATATAATAAAATAATTTATGCGTGATGAAACTTTTTTACATTTTACAACGTTATTCATTTAAAAATGTGGGGAACGAAAACGCAAATGTAACAGTTTTTTTGTATTAAAAAGTATAAAAATAAGTTGAGTTTTATACCGTAAGTGTTTAAAATTCAAAAATATACAGTTGACGTAATTGCTACATTGCTTAAAAGCTTACCATAGATACTTATCTTTACGGCCCCACAAAAATCAAGGGACGCTGAAAATATTAATTTAACATAAATTTTCATTAAAGGCTTTTCGCTTCATTTGCGATTTACAATATTTTGTTATAAAAGGTTTAAGACTTGTGTAGTTATTTTTTATTTCAGCCCTAAATTTTGATTTATTCTGATTAATCGAATTTCGACCAGCTTAACCAGTAAACAGCTTTGTTAACGCGTGAGCATATAACCGTGGGCTCTGGGTTCAATTCTCGGGGGGACAAAAAAAATGTTTTGTGCTGGCAGGACACAGAAGGTTGATATTAAAGATCAGCCTTCTGTGCATATAGTCTATCTGCCCATATAGAAAATCGATCAGTGAAACACATGTATGTCATCTGCCCCATACCCCACAAGAAACACGGGACTTCATTTTTCTACACTTCGATTAGTTAATGAATGAAATATTCTTTTCGATTCGATATTATTTTATACATAAATAAAATAAGATAAAAAAAAGACATAAGATTAAACTCAATCCTTCCCTTATCTCTTTTCCATTAAAAGCGGGTAATGCATTCGTAGAGACACTAACTCTGAGAATGTTAGTGGGCGGTCGTGATCGCTGACCATCAGGCGAACCACTAGTTCAGTTGCCCACGTATGACATAAATCAATCTCAAACTCAACCCCTCTTTAACATTGGTAATCACAAACATGTAAAGCCAAAAAATGTGTATGTAATGTAGTCGTTTTAAGTTTATGTCGGCAATCAATTAGCAGAGGCGTGTGGTCTCCGCAAATGCTAATGTGCGCCTTACCACCACTACTAGCTTAGCGATTATGACTAAAAAACTTCAATGGTAGCAAATGGAAAAACTATGTTATGACGATTTAAAAGTGCTTCTAGAAGAGGTCGAATTGTATAAATAATCGTTTGATTTGAACCGAGCAAAAGAAGCTAGTGTTTAATAACGCAGCATTAGCAACCCTAGAGCCGACCGTAGACTCGTACTTAAGTAGAATTTGTTTTCAGGTCATACACAGCCTACTGTGGCCTTGTTACGCTTTATCTGTATTGCAATCAGAATGCCTACTAATGCTTGCAAATTGCACCGAAAGTCCAATGTATCAAAGCACGAAACTATCAAAATAATTGAATAATATAACGCGTTCCATAAAAAATCAGTGTTATTTTTAATAGGCAGCTATTTACAATTTAGTTACATTATATAGATATACTTAAATAAAATGAGTTTGTTACCATGTTCATTATAATATTGTATTTCCATACGTTTTGAGCAACATTTTACAACGAGCGAGGTCGCGGTCCGTTAGTTTGCTCTTTAGTTGAAATTTTTAAGCAGTATTTTATGTCTGAATGTAAATAAAATACTCACATAAGACTAAAGAGAAGAAGATACTTTTTATAATGTTACTATATAATTTGTCTGTTGTTAATGACGTCGATTATTTTATGCAAAGGGGTTAACCCTTGCCCTCGATTTGGGTCAAGTTTATATTTATCTTTTTGAATGCTGTAACTTTATACTAATTTGTTTCTTTACAATGTGAATAATTCTGAATTATTCAACAGGAAAATAGGAATTTAAAATAGAGATTTTTTTAAAGAAGGAACAATTACCGTAAAATAAAGATCTATCTTTATACATAGCATTAAATGATTTTTAGTTTATTGACGTGTAACTTTTTATGAGAGGATAAACCGTATCGTTACGTAACGCGTTACAGTACAAGTTTGTCAGGCTTTCCTTTCTGTTACGCACAAGTTCAGATTAGTTTAAGATATCACTTTGTCGGGCGTCCCGAGACGCATATTTATAAATTATTAATATTTATGAGAACATTTTATGCTATATATATTTATGTTGTATAGGCTGTGTATTTTGTTCCTTTTATAAGATTACCTTAAATGTATCTAAACGAAATTTAACTTACAGCTCTATGGGTGACAAACGACGTCCTTCCTTGCAGCCGTGCGCTGATCTTCGCAGGCGTGTCTTCATCTTCCCTCTTCGGGTCGAACCATCCTAACGCCGCTCCGACCACCAGCACCGCGCCCAGTATCATCAGAGCCAGGAAGCCACCGATCGCCGCCTTAGTAGTGTGAGATATAACCATCGCCATCTTCCTCACCACTTATCATCTATTCCACATTATTTACCACTCACGCACACTTCGCAAGTCTTATACACACACGCACATGCATTCACTGTACGGAATTTTAATTAGAATTATTATATTAAATATCGAGTTGCTCGTTCAATGTTGGGTGCTTTTGGGGAAGTTGATTGATTAATACGCCTCTTACGCAATATGATAAGGTGAAAATTAAAAAGGCTTCTATTACGTATATCATGTTTGTTCAATTACTCTCATGGTGTAACTTAATGCATTGAGGTTTGTCCCTACTTTTTAACGAAATGTCAAAGAATCGATCTACAAGTTTTCTCTCATTTTCCCTGAAGATAAAGCTAATAATATATACATTCTAGTTAATATAAACTTTCATAATCGTTATTATAGCGGGATGGAATGCTAAAACTATTTCAATCTCGAACGCGATATAAATCAGAAGTGGTATGAATGCGCCAGCTTGCATGTGGAAAGTATGTACCAAACGCGAACTAACGAAAGTTTAAACACACGTCACGCAATGCTTTGAAGAGTTGCAATCCTTTTTCCCTTTTCAGTCTCATATTAAATGTTATGTGATGTTTGTAATAGCGAAAATTAGCAGTTTTATTTCAACAATAGGGAGGTTTTCTGTCACGAAAATGTACGTAACATTAATATAAAAGCGTCTTAGAAATGAATTAGACATAATTTACACATATGTCATAATTAAGGAAACGCTGTTTATTCAAATAAATTTAAACTACCAAACTAATACAGAGACTTGCATACACATTCACTTTGCTTAATTTATTGGGCAAAATCGTTTATGACATAAAAGTTTTCGTTGTATGCACTCTTTAATCATATTAGGACCGCCCCCTCGGTACAGTGCTAAACGCGTGTGCGTAGAACCGAGGGGTTCTGAGTACGATTCTCGGTGGAAACTCACAAAATTAAAACACGGTGTGGCGGGACACAGAAAACTGATCACCTTCTTGCCCATAAAAGAAAACCGATCAGTGAAACAGATGTAAATCATCTGCCCCAAACCCCACTAGGGGACATGACTTCACTCGCACTCTTTAGTGGTAAAATCAAAATTTTCACAAAATCCTACGTGACGTGAATAAATATAAATACTAAATATATCATATCAATAATAAATCATTTATAAAACTCAATCCCTGCTTAAATTATTATCAATATAATAAGTCCATCTCGTCTTCACGCCTAAATCACTTAATTGATAACGACGAAATTTGCTACAGATATAGTTTCATACCCAAATAAGAACGTAGGATAGTTTTTATCTCGAAAATCTCACGCGGGCAAAAACCCCAGAGAGTTTTATGTTTTGACCACTCACGAACCGCAAGCAGAGAGCTAGCGGCTTATAAATATGTTATACAGGTGAAGGTTAAAACACGCTTGCAAACGGAAGTAACGCAAGCGGCAAGGAGGAAGGGGGTGACACTTGACGCCGAAGTATTGTACTGTATGCAACACGATAACGTATATCTACTACATAAGAGGAAAATTGCAGTGAAATACAATAGACATTTCTGTATCGTGGCGCTCTGATAAGCATTATGTTCGCTGGGTCGCCTTTGGTGATATTAAAATATTGTATTCTTATTTGTGATTGTTTTTAAGATGATTACAATAATATTTTTTTGTGTGTGGTGATTCGAAACAAAAACAAATGTTCTATGTTTTTCAATTTTATTTTACCATTTGAGTTGAAGTTTACTAATTGAGTGTTATTATTAGAAAATCAATCCGTGATTGAAATGAATTAGGGATAGTGAATTATAATCATTTAAAAAATGTAAATAATAGGGATTCTCTTCATTAGAACCAGTAGTACATTCTGGAAGCATTTGTCGTATTATGATCAAACGTTAATCACGGAAAGAGGAAATGATTTTTCAAATATGTTCTTAACGTTCAATACGTAATGGATTGCTTGAAAGCGATGACTTTTAATTCATAATGGCGCTTTTTCATCTAGTAAAGTTTTTCCTTAGAAAACTCAGTCTTACACCTACAAAAAATGTGAGAAACAGAATGTTTTTAAAACATAATGTTTTGTATACATATTTTTGCAATTACGGCTTGTAAAAATTCATATATGCGATTAACTGACCTGTAAGACCTTCAACATTTCGCTAGTTTGAGCATAACTGTCTTAGGATTGATACCGATATAATAACGGGAAAGTGTCAGAATTAATTTTAGGTAATTTTTTATAAAGTTTCCAGAACATTCTTAAAACGTCATAAGATAAGTTTTTGGTTGAAAACATTGATTATATTATAAGCATTTATACAAGAATAGATTCATATTAAAATCGATGTGACTGCAGAAAATTAAACAGTTAATAATAAAGCAATAGGAGGCCTAGACTGTAGACATGTATTTCCCGGTTACTCATTCATATTTCTAGGAACGATGCCGCACTGTAGCAGGCTATATTTAAACCAAGAGCGATTATCAAAACTATTTTACACCATTCAAATACACGATAAAATGTTTATAATTATTATATTAATAGGTGTCTCACATATTTGTTACTAGCTATTGGCCCCAGCTTCGCCCATAGTACATATATAGCCTATGTCACTCATTCAAGTTGTAGCTATTTAATCGTGAAAGAATTTTGAAAATCCAGTAGTTTTTTAGTTTATCCATTACAAACAAACAAATAAAAATACAAATTCTTCCTCCTTCTTCCTTTATAATATTAGTGAAGTGATGAAGATAAGATGAAGATAAGATTTCTTTTTAATATTTTTTTTTATACTAAATATACCCACTGAAGTCAAAGACCCAGTAGCGTCTTACATAACGAAACAGACAGACCCGTGATCATTAGTATGTATTGCTTGGACGATGTCTTACATCTCTTTGACAAGGAACCCGGCCCTTTGAGAGTCCAATATTACTAACGAAGTGGAATGCTATGAATAAGCTTATTACATCAGTTTGGAATATCAATGTCTATGATACATAGATATGGTGGGTATTCGTAAATCTCTCAATGAAATATATGAGATATTTCGGTCCTTAACAGAAATTTCCATTTGATTTCGTAGTATAATATTTTGCAAGAAGCAAAATTTACGTTAATGAAATTTATTAACGAAACATGGAGTTTAAAGAACGTTACATAAACAATATTTATCAGTTTAATGAAGAACATTCCTGATACACTTACGTGGGAGAAGAATTACAACATATATATTCTGGAAAAATCTAGGAGTCTTTTCTATAAAGATAATGGATGTTTTAAACATTATAAAGAGTGTATAGTTTTCTATCTGTACCGCGCGGTTCCACCTGCAGGCGTGCTCTTGGGCAAAAGGAAGTATTTTTATAGTTTATGTATTATTCTAATACATGAAGGGCATGACTGCTAAGTATCATCAAAATCTGTTTAGTGGTCTTCGCGTAAAAAAGGAACAAATATACATTCATACATTCTTACAAACTTTTGCGTCTGTATTTTGTTGTATTGTTTTTTTATAAGAACTGGAACGGTTATAACTATACTGAATAGTATAATATAATGTTCTTAAAAGAAGAGCCATATAAAAACCTCAAGCCTGACCCAATTTGTATCAAAGTCCAACTTTCATAGGAATTCCTACAAAATTTATATTATATATGTTTTTCTTACTTGTATCGTTACGAAACTATATTAATTAATAATAATATTGTTCTGTTATTGCGATTTTATATAATTATCCACGTTTATGCTGAAATAAACTGAAAATTGACTAATTTTACGAGTTTTATTTGTTAGCTATCGTGTTTGCTATTATTTTTTGAATTAATTTAAATGAATGTACAAATGCTGTTGATAAATTAAGCATTATGTGTTTATTTATATAAGCACCAATAACCTCCATTAGGAATTTACTCGACTTTAATCTTTCAAGTTTGTTCTCGAAACTTGCTTAGTACAAGATAACTGTGTTTACGTTATCCGCAGTTTGTAATTGAATTAATGTTACAATAATTAAAAGTTAGTACAGAATGTAAACAATCAATAAAGACCCCTTGAACACTTAATAAGTTTCGTTGTTATTGTGAGAGAATCAATGGATAGTTTTACATAATGTATCTTAAATAATGTAATATATTTAGGTATATATTTAATCTACATTAAATAATTCAACAAATACACAAGGGTAAGACTTGCTTTATAGTAAAAATATAAGAAAAATCCCGGTTCTTACTTAAGATATATCTCAAAGAACTATATGTATATGTAGTATTCGTTTAATAAACCCGACTAAAATGAACATATGGGACGAAATTTCGTAGCGTTTTTGCAGCTACCATGCTGTACTGTGTACACCCTTAGTTTTTACGAAGCGCGGCTGGCTCATTTTCTCTTCACATTAAGATGAATGATGACGTATTGTTTAACACAGCTCTAGGATAGCTATTGTTAAGAAAACAGAACGCTCGTTCAAGCGTTGTTCTTTCGAATTCCGACAGCGCTTTTTAAATTGTAGCACACAAATATAACGTAAACTCGAAATAGCGCTGTTTATTTTTCTTTGTTAGTTGCAAGAGATTGGTTCATGCATTTATCACAAGTAATCAGCTTAAAAGCGTAAATTCGAAGGAGAAAGCACGATGGTAATTTTAATATTTGCAACAAACTATTAATAGTGTAATTTCATTAAATATTGTTAAAATAAACTAAAACACATTTTAATGATAACGTTTGATAATTTTTTTCATTTACTCTTATACAGATATACGTAAGGAAACTACTTTATATGGACCTTATCAGTTTAATACGATGAAGTTATTGTTATTATTGTGTTGTCATTGATCCTTGATATTGTATGTTACAAAGTATGAATTAAATCTGTCCCTTTAAAATTAGTCAAAATCGAGTATAAACGAGTCTGTTACATAGGAACATACAGGTGAAGCTAAGAAAACGTGGAAATTCAATAACAAAAATTAAATAATACTTTGAAAAACAATTGAACAATAGTAGTATATCTAAAGTTATGTTGCAGGAAGAGGTTTACTACATAGTTCGAATGTCGTAAATAGAACATAAATCCACTAATATTTACTACAACTAATCATGAATATACTAAAACACATCCAGCATATACTTATACACAAATAATACTGAATAAAAGGAACGCTACATCGGCTGATTCGCACATACGGGCGAATTCTAAAGATCGTTACGGTCAACATCGGCAATCATTTACCTTCTTATCTGTCGAGCCGATCTGCTGCGTCAGATTTCGTATTCCGAACTATTCAGAACACCATGTATATTCTAAGGACGAGTTGGGATTGATCAATGCAAATGTAATACTGAGTGACAGAAGCAATTCTTTTTTCCATCCCAGATTCCTACTAGCAATGAATATATTCGGAGGTGTTCTATTTCATATGTTTATACAGTGTGTTTGCAACTTTTCTATGTATTTTTGTAGCGCAGTTTAAAATACAAATTGCGGGCGCAAAAGCTTTTAGGATTCTCACATTCATTTTGTTATGAAAGTTATTTTACCGAATGAAATATTTGCGTACAAATAGATTGGTTCGGGGTCGATTTTTAGAAATGTTTTTTTTTTCATAATAATGTTAATAGTAGTTTTATTTGACTTGGTTTTTAAGAATGTCATGTGACACTTAAAACAAAA
Source organism: Zerene cesonia (assembly GCF_012273895.1). NCBI lineage: Eukaryota > Metazoa > Arthropoda > Insecta > Lepidoptera > Pieridae > Zerene > Zerene cesonia. Next base: position 6,366,085 of record NC_052108.1, read on the forward strand.
CTTATACGATTGAAAAATTCTTTATCGTTTTAATTACTACGTTTAAAATCATTATAAACGTTTGTATAATTAGACACACACACACATTACACCTTAAACATAGCAAATCGGAAACCTTAACAAAGAGATAGAAATAAAAGTTAAACCCACATTTATTTGTTCCCTCAACTTCCAGTATTAAATAAACAAAAAACATAAAACAATCCAAGTCGTTCAAACATTTGCATTACGACGACCCGACCATGCTACATACAATATTATTTACCAAGATAACGACTAGTTCCGATGTTATGTGACTATCGCTGGCTTAGTACTACGCAAATGGGTATTTTGTTCAAACAAACGGGACCACTAGCTGTTCAACCAGATAATACCTAGTAAAGAAGCCTATTGAAGAACGTCAAACAAAGGACAATGCATTCAATGGTTATGTGGGAAGGAAAGAGGCCATATTTTGTTATACAAGCGCTCGATAATGAGGTTTTAGCTCGGGTTCATTATTTTCCTTTCACTGTGCCAGAGGTAAAGTTATAGATTTTGAGTGTATGTATATGTACATCGTTCATCTGTGATAACTTATTTATTTTGTGGAAGCGCTTATTGCTGAGATTTTAGCTTCAGTAACGTTTTTAATCTAAGATGTAAGGGTACTAAATCAAAATAATATTATAAAAAATTGCAGTGTCTGTAAAATAGTATGTTTCCAAACAATTATTTTTTCTATATATACTTCAAAGTTTTTAAATTGAGGAATTGTATATTGTATTTATATTATGCATTATATACATAATATAATAAAGCAAGGTAAATAATGTTGTATTCAGGTCATAAAGAACAGACTAACAGGTCTTAAATATATCATTTTGTTTCTATTATTCTTCATTGCTTTTTATCTATACAAATCGATATTGTTTTTTCGCTTCATTCACGTTATATTACGTTTTTATGTTCTTCATTGTGAATTTAATTTTTGTTAATTACGAAGATTTTGAAATCTGTTAGATATAAAACTAGGACAAATAATGGAAAAATGCATATGTGTCATGCTTTAAAAAATATTTTAGTGTACTATTTATCATTATCATCATCAGCCTATATATTACATTCCCACTGCTGGGACACAGGCCTCCTATTTTAGGCCATAATCTACCACGCTGGTCAAGTGCGGGTTGGCAGATGTTTTAACCACTGCTATATACTGCTGTACTATTACACTATACTATTTAAATATACTATTAATAACCCTATTTAATGTTTTCTTATTCGCATATATAAAACCGTTTTGTAAAGAGATCTTAAGTACATAAAACTATGAATGTTTAAAGGAATCATCACCACAGTATATTAATTTTAATTTTTCGAATAAGATATGTCAATATTTCAATATTTGTATTTTACTTTAAGGTTGTAGCCAACATAGCCAACCAACAAACAATGTATGTTAAAATAATAATTTAATTCACGAAACTTTACGTTTATACTACGGAGGGGTTCAGAAATTTTAGCGAATCCTTAACAATAACTACGAGTACTAGCATTGTATAACTTCGCCAAAACCAGCGCCATACAATAATAAGGACTCAAGAAACTTCCCAACCGCATACTAAATTTAATATAAAGATTAAAGAAGATTGCTTAAGATTTCGGGAGAAAGAAATCAAATTGACCTTGCTCGAAATCCTCGTAATAATGTCGACCCTAATTGAATAAGCTCGAGTTAAATTACTTTGAATGCAAAATGAGTTTTATTTAAGGTGACATAGAGGTTAATTTCGAAGTTCATTAGTCATTCATATATGTTGATTCAATGTTTCAATATTGGATTATGAGTGAAGCAATAATAAACATGGCGTTATGATGAACACATTTTCATTTAACATTCAATATCATTTGTAACGATGATAAATAAATGATCCATAAACGAAGGCTGATTAACTCTCGAGAATTACATTTGAATATTACATTTAAAATAGATTCCAATATCATTATTGTATATGTTTTATATATACCTGTATAGCGATGAAACTATGTTATAAATTGTATTGAATCATTAAACTTAAACATTGCTATGTATATATACAAAATTCTTTTGTCACAGCGTTAGTGTTCATTCCATGGACTCCTTTTGACCGATTTTTATGAAATAATAAAATAATGTAATTTTTGATCATAAGCTGCTTAAGACACCATCAGTTTAGATGTATAGAATTTTTCAAAGAAATAATGAATTGAAATAACATTTTTAATTCATTTTTGAAACCTACAGTAAATATAATCTCACTCAACTAAATTTCATTAGAATATTTGCTTTACTCCACTGTCAGAATTTTTAAATCGCTTTACTCAGTGGATGAAATACAATTGTTTGTGTCTTAAAAGAATTTCTCGAAAGAAAGACTCGATGTCGTACTTTGCTTTAAATAAACAATCGTAATATCGGTCAAGTGCGTGCCTGCTCGCGCCTCAGTGGATAACAATAACTAGGCAATATTATGAAATGAAATTTTTTCTACAACATCGGGATACCCAGGCCATATTTGTAATTGATTAACGATACGATATTTTACGTGAATAGCGTTGTTTTGACGATAGGATCAACTTTCTCTCGTACAAAAATTATCAATCAACATGTTGGTTACAAACAAAATGTTATTGTCTCTTTTATTTAAAAGTCAATGTCATAAGTGATTATTAAAAGGCCAATTTGTGCTCTGTTGCTTAGCGTTTGTTTAAATTAGTTACCAGACACATTATCGTACAATTTGCGTGGTAGGTTATACCAGTACTAAATTTATTTTGAATTTGAAATAATCCGTATGTATTTCCGTACATACCAGTTATTCGAGGTGCATATTTTCATTTACGTTATGAAATATCAGTAGGCGTATCAAGTAGGTACTGCTTAGGTTTTTATAAACTTTCCTATCTTTAACCTTATATAACCCCTTTATCTCGATCCTTTTCCTATATATAACCCCTTTATCTCGATCCTATAATATACTTTAACATGAATCTAAGTCAAGATATAAGGTAACTTTACACCACTATTTTTTTATCACAATTTTATTTTTGTATTATTTATATGTTGGCCTCATATTTACCTATTTATGTTGGTAGAGCTCTTTCAACCACGGAGGGTCAAGGGTCATACACACATCGCATAATTGCATATTCAATTTCTGCTTAAAGTTAATCCTTGTTTAGGCAAAGGGTGTGTTTATGTGCCATAGAATATTAAAACCGTAACAAACAATAATTACTGTAAATTGCGACGCGTATATACTATGAAACAAAAATAATCGTCTGAATAGAAAACGTAACATGAATTATTTCTCTCTCTTGTCAGGTTTTTAAAATGTCAGCCCGGAAAGGTCAAATATTAAGTAAATTATTCACGTTTTTTAGTAGTCACGTTTGAATACTTTTGATCATATATGTGTGACAAATTATAAATTTTTGTCCTCATCTATATTAATATTATAGGAGGTACTTTATGATATTTTTAATTTGGTACGTTGTTATGTAATCTCTGAATCAACTGAGCAAATTTAAAATATTATTTCACCAGTCTATAGCCATGTTTATGAGGGTCGTAGTATTGTTTTGTTTTTATCTCCGGGTCAACTCAGACGGCGCCGGGAAGAAGAATAAAATAGCCATAGTTATTTATTAATAAACTACCCATAGTTTATTAATAAAGTTATTAAAGCATTACAAAACGTTGGACTAATGTTTGTTGACCTGGAGTGCCTTAATTATATTACGTTGCATGCAAAACCTAATACCGAGTCGCTAGCTGGTATAATGGCTCTAGGGTATAGGTTTAACGGTACGTTAATCTGTAAAGGTTTTTATGAGCCGACGATAGGTTGAAAGGAATGTGTTAAAATTGGAATACCAAATCCTCTCTGTAAAAGGGAATGTATAATGTGCTTCACAAGGAAAACGACTAAATGTGAATTTTTTAAATTAAACGATGCTATTGTGTGTGAAGATTAATTTAAATTGTGTTTATGGGATAAGAATAACGTTCGGTTTAATTTTGTGATCATAATAAAAAATGTGCGTATTTTATGTGTTCTTTCATATAACCATGATAGATTATATGAAAGAACAAAAAAATTCCTCTCGCACTTTGTGTTAACTATATATTTTATAGTTAGCAAAAAACAAAAAAGGTGATGAAGTCGATAAGGTAACGATACAAAATGGTTATATAATTTTGAAATTACTGGAAGATATATTTATTGATACCTACAAAATAGTTTAAGCCGATAAACTGTTTTAGTTCATATACCAGAGGAATTTCAGTTAATATAACTGATAATATGAAAAACAAATAAATAAATGCAAAATATCCTTAGGATGTCGAGAGGAGTTTCCTTAAAATGTGCACAAGCTACTTTGTAAGCGGGGATTGAAACGAAATATAAATGTCTAGGGAAACTTGGTATCTTTGGGAGCTATAAAGAAAATTATGAACAAAATCTATATTCTATGTACTATATGTATGTATATTTTCATGTATACGACATTAATTAGTGTTTGAATGAATAGTATATAAAGAAGGATCTCGTCTATTGTATTTCATCGTTATAATAATTATTTTGTTAATCTGATTATGTTCAAAAAATAGAAGCTTTTAATTTCACGTATTCTAATTGAAATAATCATTTTAGAGCTTGTAACTTAATTTAAATGAAAACATAAATTTATTATATTTATAAAACAACTAGTTTTTAGCCATAGCGTTATACATATATATTTTTTTATATAGAGGAAATTCGGAGTAGTCTAATGGATGTTATTATACATATAAACCTTCCTCTTGAATAACTCTATATATTAAAAAACCGCATCAAAATCCGTTCCTTAGTTTTAAAGATTTCAGCATACATAAAGGCACATTAAGGCATAAACAGCACATAAAGGCATACATAAAGGGACATAGGGTCAGAGAATGCAACTTTGTTTTATACTATGAGTGTATCATACCCACCTGCTATTAAATAATACGCGATAATGTTTGAATAACATAATAAAAAAGAATTACTTTGATGTAGATGTTAACACTAACTAAATGGCGTGGGACGTGACGAAAATACTTGAATTGTATTCACAATACATAAGAGTTATTACTGATTTAATTTATTCTACGATACACCAGTAGAAAACGTTAGTGATAGATGCTTAAAATAAAAAGGTTATTATAAATATATATTACTAAGCACGTAGGTATGAACAGGTGGAATGATGCATGGTAAAACCTTCCTCTTGAATCACTTTATCTAATAAAAAAAACCCGCATCACAATCCGTTGCGTAACTTTAAAGATTTGAGCCTACACGACAGACAACGAAAGAAGCGACTTGGTTCTTAACTTTTATGTTTAAGTTTTTTTTGTGATCACAAATTACAAATAATAAATAGTAAACAAATATATGTTTTAATTATTATATACACCATTCAATATCTACATATGAACTAAAATATAATTCGCCATTTTATATGAATTTATATATGCACAGTTTATCTAAAACTGGTATTTAATAGAGCAACCGTGACGGAAACCACAGAATAATCGAATTCCACGTATTATTTATATCGCGAACGCAGTATGCAAGTTGCGGATAAAAAACAATCACCTATCTTCGTTGAAAAGGCAAATAATTCAAAAGTTTGGACATACTACGTGTGGGTCCCCATATTTATAAAATTCAGTTCAAATTATTCACAATATATTTTTGTCTCTTTACTACAATCCTTTAATTTTGATCATAGGTACTGTGAATTTATCAGGCACCCTTCAAGATTTTTCTCGTTCCCCACAACTTGAACAATTATTGGAATAGATCTCATATTATAGTTTTGACCTATTTTACTAACGATACTTCGTGAACTAACGAGTAATTAGAATCCACGGTAGACAAGACAATATAATTAACTCCACTTAATTTTGACCTTTAAAAAGTCAATTAAACGAACAAATCTATCTTCAAAATTAGATGTTGATGAAAAATATATAAACTATACGTTAAATTACGAATAAATCTAATACAATATAAACAAGATAGTGTAATCTTAATACCGAAGGCACTTTGAATAAAATCTGCCGACTGTAACTTAACAGACCATTAGGTTGGAACGCTTTACCGTTTTTCGAATGAAACGAAATAAACATTTTAAGTACAGTTTCCTCAACATTAAAGGAGCACTTTTACGATCACATTGTTTTACCTGAGCTATAAAATAATATATTCACTAAAAGTTCGCACCAATCTAAATTTATGTTACGTCACATTTTTTTTTTGTAAAATGGTCACACGTTAATATATTTATGTAACGTTTACGTTCGCGAAGGTTAGTTTTTGAGGCGTGTAATATTTCGTAGCGAACGTAGCATACGCGTCCGTCCTGCTACGCTGGTGCGACAGCACTGGCTACGGTATGCTACAATCTGCCAGTTTAGATTATTCGTAGCTCAGATTCGGGAATCAATAGGTTTTATAGTAATTATTTTAATGTGATTGCAATAATTCTGAAGCTAGTTACTTATATATGTATATGTATTTGTATTTACGGCTACTAAAAACCCGCTATTGTATTTCAAACTTTTACGTATTTAGAAGTAAAGCTTGAACTTTATCGTGGAATTATTAAGAATAAATAGAGTTTAGTACTGATATTTATTATTTATATAACATAAAAAAATCAATTTAATAACCATGTGGAAAACGGGAAATTTTTGAATTAAATAAAATTATCGCACACAATGATTGTGTAAGAAAAATTGTATACAAATTGTGTTCTGGGTGAGTGGGCTGTGATATTTTAATTAAGTCTTTTGTAGTGCAAAATATTAACGATGTTTTTTGTTTGTATTCATTAAAAACACTTATATTAGCTGGAGCTGTTTATTTAGTGCGTTGTTAATTAGTATAATAAAGATTAAATTTAATATGAATATAAATGAAGTATGCTACAATACAAGTTCTAAGTTATGAATTCATTGTGTTTCAATTTTAGAAGAGATTTAATTGCATTTTGATAATATAATGTGCAACAAATTTAAGCTCAATGTAATAACCATATTCATTTTATTCTAGTAAATATAGATTTATCTGTACTAGATTATTATTAAAAATATTACAATTGATACTATATTTCAATAGATTCACTCACGCACTAAGCCGTATCATACTTAAATTTGTTTTTAATTACATTGTTATTAAATTTATTATCCGCTTAACCGTTTTTCTAAGAAGAATTGACAGTTATTTTACATATTTAAACGGTCTTACTTATTAGTAAGACCGTTTAAATTACTTATTATTATGTAATTACTTATTTAAATGCTTATTAGCATTTATGCATTACTAGCTGCGCCCGGCGGTTTCACCCGCGTAAGTCCGTATCCCGTAAGAATACCGGGATAAAAAGTTGCCTATATGTTATTCCTTATATGGAATAAACGGGGCAGTCACTGGGCGGCTTCCGTGCAATTCCAGTTGTTCAGCTGTCTACGTACGAAATTTCATTGCAATCGGTTCAGTTGTCTTTGCGTGTAAGAGCAACAATAATAATAAACACATACATCGTGACAAACTTTCGCATTTAAATTATTAATAGAATAGAGCCTTATATCGTAATCATTACTAATAAATTGTCATTTAACAGTTGTATAATTGTATGCCATTTAATACAATCCCTATTTAGTTGGTTGAGCTTGTTCAGAGAGCATATAACTATATATTATTGTTCGAACTCCCCCTTACAACTTATTCTAAAATTATATAATACTATATCTTCTGATTGTAATACAAATGTTTAATTTTCTAAATTAACCTACATTAAAGAGCAAATTTTTAATTTCTTAACATTAAATTTCGCTATTTGTTGTTTTAGTTCAAGTTATTATTTAAAATTATTGATGAAACTGTGCCTACCTATAATTTAGTAACATAAATGCTTACAATTATATATATTTTTAGCAATAAATTATGTATCTAGTTGATAAGCCCTTTATCATTTATTTATTTCAAGAATGAAATAAATAAATGATAAAGAACATATTACGACTTTTTCGCATTCAGTGTCAGAAACAGCTCAGCGCCAATGACACGATCGCGCAAGACAAGTAATTTTGAGCGATATTAAATAGCTGCAATTACCTAGTTCAGTTCCGAAAACAATTAACCAACTGACAACGCCGACTGCATCAAACGTTAAGCCAGTTTCAAATTTCCTTTAGCTGGAATCAATTGGGTCGCGTTTCAATATAGCCACTGAAAAGCTTTAGAAGCCCGTCATGTAATATCGGAGGAGCCATTATTTCTATTCCGGATTGTATGGGAAATGAAACTAGGAAGGTATGCTATATTTATGATGATATCAAATTTGGTATTGTATTATTGCTTTCCAATCCACCTGCGTCACAAGGTTTTACTCGCACCTATAAGTCGCTAATAAATATCTAAACTCGAACTTAAACATTCATTTATTCAATAAGATTTCTTAGACAGGCATAGATCTTTTGAGTATGAAATCAAAAAGATTTGACTTCTTAATCGTTTATTTGGTAATGCCTTTTTAGAGTTACTTATTTGTTTATTAATATAATACAGGTTTTCTCAATCTGTGCTTAACAGCGCCCCAGGTGGTTATTGTTACTGGGGCGTTGCGTTGAAGCAACCGACTCAAGCGACCGGTTATCGGTCAGTTAAGTGCGCCGTACACTATCTATATTTTGGAGTTCAGTTTTCATATTAAGAAACGTAACCAATATAAGAAGTATACGTGGAACGAACGATTGGAAATAATTGGAGTGAATTGGGAGCCAAGAAATGCATGGGCGTGTATTATAATTCATTTGTTTTATGATTTTGATTATACTGCCTAATACATTACAAAAATAAATAAAAGTATAGATAATGACGTTCATAGTATCAAATCATTTATTTATTTATTCTATTTATTTTAAACACTTTATTGTGCTGTGAGCATAGCAAAAATAAATATAATACTACGTATGCCAAAACATATAACACAGAAGGCGGCCTTCTCACTTACAAGTGATCTCTTCCAACCAATAGAATAAGTGAAAACAAAAATTCTAAAAATGAAGTAGATAAAAATTAAAATTCGTGAAACATCATTCAATAACTACGCAAAAGTATGAAAAACGAACGCACTTTTTATTTTTAATATTAGCAAGGATGTGGATTAGGTTCAATTGTATATCAATGGTCTTGATGTAATTATAAAATCTTAAGGTTATATTTCAATTTCAGTCCCTGGGGCAGAGGTACCAAACCAAATTCTACAATAGGACCAAATAACAACAATTTCCTATCAAACTCAAAAGGAATCACAACAAATGTATGAAAACTTCCCTAGTTATCGAATAATAGAAAAAAAATAGTCGCAGTTTTTTTTTTTATTACAAAACATCTTTCGTTGTTGGTGAATTTTGTTTTAAACATCACAACGAAAATTAATGTCATTTTTGAGTGTAGTTTGTGCGACGTCATCGTTCTACTTTCGCTTGAAAGTTTATGTTGTTAAGCACCTCATTAAATGAATTCATGTGATAGCCTCATCCGTGTATCCGATAGCCTAAACCGTGTGGTGCCGGTTTAGAATAGCACCACCCCATCTCTACCTGTGGGTGTCGTAAAAGGCGACTAAGGGTTCCTT
>NC_052108.1:6376780-6387394 GCF_012273895.1 Zerene cesonia
ATAGCCTCATCAGTTTCTGTTAGATTCTACTACGACTCAAATGGAGTATCTTTCCATTTATGCAAAATGTTTAATTGATACGTTCACTCTGTTATAGCCTTCTTCTTAAGTAAATCTTCTCTGATATTATTTGCATTGATTTTAATTGACTGTCTTCTTATTTTACTTTGCTTTATCCATTTATGTGGAGTAGGCATGACGTGAGTAATTTAAAGATATAGTTAGTAGAGAAAGAATAACGTAATATGTTTAAGCAAACTTTTAATTTACTTGGATGAAATACACGACAACACGTGGTCGTTTTTGTTAACGTAAATTCATCGTACCTTAATATAAATGCAACAATTGCAATATTTCAAAAATAAACACAGATAGAGGTTGTTTGAAGATCAAGAATACTTTGTACTAACTTCTTATATTTTAATTGATATTCTGAAAAACGAAGATGGTTCTCAATTTGACGATTTATTTGTGTATTCTTTATTGCCTTTATTAAAAAGGAGAGAAAAAAAGAAACAAACAGGTCAAAGCTTACAACTAAGTACAATAGGGGGTGTTATCGTCTTAGAGCGATTTCTTCCAGACAAACTCACAAGTACATTAGAGAAATATTATAATAGTTTGGATAGTAAAATGATATAACAGGGAAATGTAAGACAAGACAGCGTTTTTTTTTTGTATTGTTACTCGATAGCTCCACAAATTTCAACCGATTGTTTGATTGCGTTTATTAACATATCTACATAATTATCCACCCGTTTTATATATTTAGAATACAATATGCATTGTGAAATTAAAAAAAAATTATCTCGAGGCGGGATTCGAACCAGCGACTTTTTAGCAACGCCTAGCCTCTCGGCCACCCGTAATCCCACCTCAGCAATCGTATTTCTTCTACTCTTTCGATTCCATGTGCCTAAGGGGCACCCCAATATGCATTGTAAACATCAAAACAATAACCAAATCTACATTCAATTACCTCAATCATGAATTAACAATCGCGTACTAACTTTTAATTAGATATAAGTTTTCTTGTGTTTGATTTTACTCCTCCCTCTCCCCGTGACCACGCTCGCTGTAAAGTGTTCGAAACGTCGGGTTAATAATATAATGAATAAATCGCGTTAAAAAATCCGTTAAAAAGTTTTTAATTTCTAAATAGATATAAGTTATTACCAATAGATACATATTACCATCAGCTACATAATATCGCTTAGTGAGTCGATGTCCGTATACGACAAGGCTGTCATAATTAATGTACAATCTTTGTGCATGGAACCATCCTGTACATGTTCGAGGCTTAAGTAGTATTAACGATGAGATCGCTTAGTTAGCAAGTTTTAATGCATTGTAAAGTTTTACTAGTTGTATGAAGGTTCATTTTGAGTATACATATTCGATAAATTATAATGGATACTGTGTAAATTTGTGGCTTGCATACTTTATTGTACATTTTGATAACACTCATATCATTTTAAAATTAGACCAATTGAAAAGAGGGTTTCAGAAAGACGTCATCAATGGTTCGGTTACTTGATATGGACATCTGAGCAGATGATTAAACGAGCCTTTACCTTAATCATGTGCTCTTCAGATTCTGGATCATTCTGGACCAAAAATGCGTAGAAGACCCTTATATATCCATATATATATATAGGATAAAGCTAGGCTAGGCTAGGCTAGCTAGGCTAGCTAGTAGACTGTAGCTAGCCTAGCTAGCCTAGAGCTGTATATAATTCTAGCTACGCCCCGCGGTTTCACTCGCGTAAGTCCATATCCCGTAGGAATATCGGGATAAAAAGTTGCCTATATGTTATTCCAGTTGTCCAGCTGTCAACGTACGAAATTTCGTTGCAATAGATTCAGCAGTTTTTGCTTGAAAGAGCAACAAACACATGCTTGCAAACTTACGGATTTATAATATGAGTAGCATAGGATTTACCTACCTATAACGCAATTACAAAAATATTAGCAAAAACAAATTAAATTTATAACACTGAACAACGATCTTTTAACAATAATAACTATACTTACACAAACTAGGCAAAAGACAAATCAATTTATTCAAACTAAGGGCACATGAAAATGTTGAAAATATTTAGATATAGGTATTCGTAATAAAAAGAAAACATTTTTGCAAAGTTTACCCATGAATTAAGAGGAACCCACTGAAATGAAGACCAAGTTCTTTACAGCCTTATAATAATAATAATTACTGTTGAAATTTTCGAAGGTTGTGAAAACTTTCACAATAAAATCTTTTCTGAATGTTCAACCTTGTAATATAAACGGTAAAGTTTTACTTCGTACTTCGGCAATACTTAACGCAACAATTTGACTGTTGTATATTTAAAAACTTTGTATTATAATGAATAATTGACCATGACCTCAACTTGTTGTATAATAATAGAGTTTTTTGAGAGAGTTTTTTTTATGGAATCGACAAGTAGGTGATCAGCCTTCTGTGTCCTGCCAGACCGAGTCATTTTTTTTTATACGTCCCTCGGGAATCGAACCCAACCCCTTGGTTCTACGCTCATGCGTTAACCACTGTACCCAGGAGGCGTTGATACTCTTGAAAATTAACATTTAAATTTTAGTGCTTAGAATTGTCTGTGGTAAATGTACTCATTAAAGTAATGAAATCAGCTGGTACTATATGAGTGCGAACCATAAGCAAATATTATGTTGTGGTTAAATAGCTCAACTGACGAAATTTTGTTTATACGGCTTGTTAATATTGAATATAAAAATACAAATGGTTATAAGTTTAACACATGAATCTTTTTTTATATCAAATATTTGGTTTATTAAAAAATAATTTGAATTTCAATATGTTTTTCGCAATAAAGTTTATGATATAGGCGCAACTGGGTTCTTTATTAAAATCTAATTGTAAAAAATGCTTTCTCGTTAAATATTCTTGCGTCAAATGTTTTAATAATAACATATTTCCTTTACAAAACTACATTGTATTTAATTGTTAATTAACTGGAAATTCTCGATTTAAACATTATTAGTTGAGAAAGGCGAACGAAAAAGAGACCTTGAACAAAACAAGATCCTATTCCTTAATTAATTTGTTTGTTATTACACACAGAGTCGCACTGATCACTTAATACCACCGGCTCGAATTCAAATAGAATTCAGAATTGAAAGTTGAGATTGCATGAACACATTTAATCACAAAAGCCTGTGGATTCCTGCAGTTAATAAAAAATTGAAAATACCGCAAGCCACCAATTAAACTCTCACTGATATATTGTATCTGTATTACGTTTGCGTTCGTTTGTTTTATATTTTGTTGATATGGAAATATAGCGAAAGATTAGGTAATATAAACAAGATAAAATGTTTGTTTAAATTTGGAAAGCTTGGTTAAAGAAAATTGAATTTATATAAAACAAGGACAATTTATGTGACACTAGCGGTCTGCTCCGGCTTCGTCCGTAGTTCATGTTTAGTCCATAATACTCAGCGATCACGAAATTATCCAACGGTGAAGGAATTTTTGAAATCGGTTCAGTGGTCCCTGAGATCAGCCAATGCAAAAAAAACCCTTCAGGTTTACATTATTGGTAATTATTATTTTTTGTTTACTAAGATGTGAATATAAAATTATTTTCCTATACCTAAATAATTTATTTTACCATCATTACATATTAAATATTTCATATTGAAGAAGTTATCATTACATATTACATATTTCATATTGAAAACTCATTTCAATGTCATTCTGTGAGACCACAATAATTTCATCAACACTGTCGTTACTAGTATTATAAAAAAGGTATACTTTGTTAGTTTATGACTCGGGATCTACTGAAGTTTAAAAAAAAAATTATGTAAATTATAACGGTTTGATAGTTATACACTCATTTTAATATATCAATAATACTTAATTTTTGTTTCTATTTTGTTGTATGTATAAAATATTATTTTTCCCTTGTAGTGTTTTTTATATACGTTTCTAGTTTTCCTACATGTCAATACATGATACTTTTTTATTTACTTTTCGCCATATATATAAGTATTCGTAAATATAATATAATTCCGAAAACATAATTTAGTTTAAGGCATTTATAAGAGAGGGTTTCTCTAAGAGATTGTATAGAAAGGACAATAATAAAAGCAGAAAGCATGAAAGGATCTAGGCAAGTTGACGGCCTTGTATAAAACCTTAAGACGTCTCGAAATAGAAATGTTTAATTTGTAAAGAACCTATAAAATGATTTGACGGTCTACTAACTCTGAGTATAAGTACAATGTCCATGTGTATATATCGCTAATTATCTAGGTACATCTAGGTTACACATGTAACTTGCTTTAATAATTAATAATTTTTTTAGAACAGAGCTAGCAATTGTCCATTCCTTCATTCCTGTCGTCTATCCTATCCTTTTTCCTTTTCCAATACAAGCTATATACTCTGCGAATGTTTATGGGCGGTGGTGATCGCTCACCACCAGACGAAGCAGTGGCTCCGTTTCCTGCTTATGGCATAAAAAGACACAAGAAATGCAAGTGGGCTATTACTAAATAATGAAGTGTAATTCATCTATGGCAAAGTCAAGTGAATGGAGTAGTTTCAGTTGACTTACTTGCTTGCTATTCTTTTAGGCCTTCCTCCGCCATGGATGTTGTCAGGAAATAGTTTTAACAGATTGTCCTACTTCCTATTCTATTAATATTATAAATGCGAAAGTTTGTAAGGATGTGTGTCTGTGTGTTTGTTGCTCTTTCACGCAAAAACTACTGAACCGGTTGCAATGAAATTTGGTACGTAGATAGTTGGATAACTGGAATAACATATAGGCAACTTTTTATCCCGATATTTCTACGGGATACGGACTTACGCGGGTGAAACGCAGGCGCAGCTAGTTCTTTATAATTTTGCAAGGGTTATGAAATGTTTATAAAAATACTAACAATAAATTGTTAATTATAACTTAACTCAGATGTTAGTTTTATTTATTATATTCTAACACTTGTAGAACCTCTGTAATTGCCCGCTTTTAACGGATAAGGGATAAGGGTATAATTGACGATAGGAATAAAGGAATGAGCTGCTAAAGATGAGGAAAAGGAAACGGGCCACTCATAGCATGAAACATATGAATATTCGCATGCTACCTTTGTGGTTCGGCCGACTTCCATATAAATAATATAAATATCACGTGCGGGAAAAACCCCAATTCAATTATTTCAAAATAATTAACAAATTTTATTTACCTTTATTGCTGATACAAACACATGTACATAAAACGAAATATTTATCATTCAATCTAACATATCGGATTTAGTTACTTGTCGAGTTAAATCCAAGGTTCTCACCACTGAACCAGGCGGCTTTAATATTAGAAATGATATAGAAGCCAATATATTTAATTTCAAGACAAAATTAAAGATAGAATGAAGAGTGGCAAAATGTTGTATTCAATAGAGATCCACTTTGGTTGTATATGCCCATTCCCTATTCTCCAAACTAGATCACAAACGGGATAATGAAAAACGTATTTTCTTAATTGTCCCGTGTTTCTGTGTTTTTCTTTTTGTTTCGCTAAAAGAAATTCAATTTAATGTGTCACGTTGTACAAGCAGGTTAAATTTTCCAGACATTTGCAGGTCGTTGTGAAATGCTCAATTTTAAGTAAAAATTGAACTCTCAGTACATTTGAAGGTTTGGGGTTATATTTAAAGCATGTTTAATCTACAAGTATCGTAATTATGTTGAGAGTAGTTAAGCACATAAAAATAACTAGGAAAAAGAAAATAAAATAATCCTACTATCCTACTAATCCTACTAATATTATAAATGCGAAAGTTTGTAAAGATGTGTGTGTGTTTGTTGCTCTTTCAAAAACCAGATGCAATGAAATTTGGTACGTAGACAGCTGGACAACTGGAATAACATATAGGCAACTTTTTATCCCTTTAATCCTATGGGATACGGACTTACCCGGGTGAAACAGCGGGGCTCAGCTAGTAATTTATAATGTATTTATTTCATAAAAAATTGTAAGGTAACGGTTAACAAAGAACTTTAAAGATCTCTGTGGTTGTAAGGGATGTAAGTACAATGAAATATAATATACATTCCTATGTTAGAAATGCTAGACTATTATGCTTCCTTGGCAAAAATATTTGTAGACTCAGGATGGTAGACTCGAAACAATAAAAGTGTGGACCGACGGAACTCTACTAGACTTTAGTATGCCACTGTTTCTTAGTGAGAGTCTAACATATAACCCAGGGCTCAGGGATTTTGGGTATGCGTAAACGCATTCAACACTCAAAGTGACTGTAAATTTCACAGTACGAATTTGTAAGTAAATTGTCTAAAATATATTCAACTTGTCTAACCAATGTTTTTCTAAGACTTGACGTCATCAATTATTATGAAATTCAATAAACTAATGTGTACTACTAATGTGTAGAATAATATATGTTTGCCGCACTTATAAAATGTGCCTACACAATTTTTATCTTTCTCTTTCAAGAGAAACATCTTCAAAAAACATTTCGTATTAATTATTCCAAAAAAGTATACTTGAAATTTGTAAGGAATCCCAGAAAAGAAATTCGAAGCAACTCGATT
The DNA here is from genome assembly GCF_012273895.1 of Zerene cesonia. Classification (NCBI taxonomy): domain Eukaryota; kingdom Metazoa; phylum Arthropoda; class Insecta; order Lepidoptera; family Pieridae; genus Zerene; species Zerene cesonia. Next base: position 6,383,379 of record NC_052108.1, read on the forward strand.
TGGTCCGTTATAACAAATTTAATAAAACTGTTCTTAGTCGTTTCAAATATCCCAGAAAAATATGCAAATGACTGAAAAGAAGTTATAATCTTCTTGAGTGATGAAATTTTAATTATTGTTTCTAATTGAGGATGAAGCAAGACGAGTTCGTAAATAGGTTAATTACTTTTTATATAAAATTCTCGTGTCACCATGTTAGTTAACATACTCCTCCGAAACGACTGGGTCGATTCTCATGAAATTTCCTGTGCATATCGCGTGGGTCTGAAAATGGGCCAACATCTATTTATCATACCCCTAAATGATAAGAGTTAGGCAGAACTGCGTTTGTCGGATCAGCTAGAATGTTTATATAAACTTGATTAATGAAAAAAATATTTATTTACCAAATCTAGATATATTATAAAGCAAAAGATAATAATAATATCTTCGTAAATTAAATATTTATTAACACAGTTTTTCTCATTATGTAATCCATCAGTAAATATGTGCTTAACAACTGTTCGGTAAATAACACTATTTTCACTAATTAATAACTTGATGACATTGACATTTACACCTACAAGCAATTCTAGACAATACGAATAAGTATCTCAGCCAGAGAATCATTTTATTAAAAATCTGATGACCTTTTCCTTCGACGACAAAAACGAAGAAGGTACATAAACCGATTCTAATATTTTGTTTCGTTGAATAATTAACTAACTAACGATAACTCTGCGTGTTTACAGCCGATGGTCGATTATTTTTTTGGTTTTTATAAGAAATTATTTTCATTCATATCATGTCATTGAGTGTCAAAATACATAAAATTAATTCATGCATGTTGTGCCTTATTGGTATTTATTTTAATTTGTAAACAATTAAATAATCTAAGTGAACATAAACGATTGTAATATTAAATTTCACTTTATTAAATGAAGTATTTCATATGAAGCGTGCGTTCAAACTACAATGTGACTTGCCACGAACTTTGCTGCGGCTGTGGTTTTGTGACAGCCTTTGTGGTACGGTGCGAGGTGACTGTAATAAAAGGAAGGTCAAATTTTAATACGAGACAGTACGGGAGACGTGTATTAAAAGAAACTTCTAGAAAGCAGTGTCATTTAGTTAAATACAACGCACTTGAGCTTGCCACTGCTCCGTTTAAAACCAATTTTTTATTTATCTAAAAGGTATGTTTTGCAGCATTTTAAAAGGCTTGTGTTGCAAACGAATTTTACGAACAGAGTTATTTTCATAAGAATTCCATCATTGGATATAAAAAGGAAACAATTTTTTTTAACTTACGAAATTGGTTTATGTTTTTATGTCATAGCGGGCAACTGAGTTGGTGCTTCGCCAGTTGGTAAGCGATCATCACGACTCATGAACATTCGCAGAGGTTACTTCCCCGGTGTGAGCTAGCCCAATCCGTGTCGAAGCGTGCCCGACTTCCACATATGAGTTTGTAAAATTATGTATGTTTCTTTCAGAATTCTTGAAGATAAACTTGAGCATATTTCGAGCGACTAATGAATGAGTCGTATGGTGGGGTGTTGCAACTTGTCGGAAAAGGAAATTCGTCAACTCTGAGCCTTCTTGTTTACTTCGACTTTCAAGTAGCATTGCATTTCATGTCTTGGTTCCTATAAAACTAAATATTATATGGTGTATGTGTAAGGAATAACATAGATACAAAGCAAGTTTCCGAATTAAATGGTCCTATTATTAAATAGAAGTAGATTAAATACGAGTACTATCGGATTATTGTAAATCTATCCTAAAAATAGCGTTTTATTTTCTCCAAAAAAACACGCCTATAATTTTGCTGCGGTTTGGGGAAAGGAATAGAAAACGACTTGTCTTTTATGTCGAATTTTTTTATTCGTTTTTAAATGTAGGTACTTACAAAAGGTAGGTAAAAAAAATTTTTCGTCGACATAATGTATAAAAATGACATTACGCTAATATCTTACATTAATGTTCCACCGATTTCTTCCATTATACTTCAAAATTCACGGTACATTAATCATAAATTATGGTCTCAAAGCCACATAGTACAATTAGAGGAAAAATCATAATCAGTTTCCAAGGGATTTCGGGATTTTCAACGAATTGACACCAATATGATTAATGGTTAGTGTCAAGTTTTTTAACACAAGTCCTCATTCCATTTCTATTTTACTTACGATTTAATATTTATGTGTTGAATAGAATGTCGATTTGGAAACAATTAAAAATTTTACATTCAATGTACTTTTAGAAAATGCTTCGAAACATATAAACTAAACAAAATATTTTGAAAATGATGAAGAGAGAAGTGAAATAACACTGACACAAATGAAAATAATGTATACAAACAAAATTAATTCGAAATATTTTAAACGGTGTTTGGTATAATTATTCAGTTCATCAAACAATTTTCATATAGCAAAAAAAGTTTTGACTCTGTTTTACAAAATGTTATTCGAATGCACTCTATGACACACGTATGAAATACGCACTAGAAATTAAAAACGACGTAGAATACTAATCGACCCAATATTAACTGAACTACAGCTATAATTTTAAACGTTAGTCCTCACTACACTAAGAGCTTAATATAAACGCAGTTAAACAAGCATAAGCCCACCGTCCAATCCTTTAAATTATTTACAAAACGTTATAGCACGTTTTAGGAGCGATAGCTGCATTTCAATGCAATATTTATAGGTGTTCCGAATCGCAACGTTTGCCAAAACGTTGTAAATGTGGCCACTATTTAGTCCCTTACATCTTTGGTATAGGTGGGCGCTCTGTAAATTGCTTTTAGTATACGCAGGTTACAATACTCTCTAGCATACACTGAAACTAGCTGGACAGCAGTTTTACATTCATGGTACTCGGATGATAATCTAACAAGATTCCCTTCGTTCTAAATTTAACACTGATTCAATTAGCTGTTATTTGTAAAAGAGTAACAAACGTATGAACTCAAATACTTTACGTTTTTAATAATGTTTAATAGGAAATAAGGATAGAAGTATATAAAAGTTCGCACTCAGTTAAATACGTATTATATACTTAGGTTACAAAATTCTTATATTACAAGTCACGTTCCCGAGTCACGCTTCTAGAAAAGTAATGATATCTGTACATAGTTAGTGTCATAGCAATTGCATATTTACAATGTTTTTATCGCTTAGCACACCAAAAATGCCAGGAGTCTTCCTGACATTTATGGTGGTTTCTGTTATCTTCCTTGCAAAAAACAAAAGCGGAACTATTTGTTTTCAATATTTACGTCTTATTTACCTTCGAATGGGAAAAACAGCACCTCAAAAGAACAATGATATCATCATCATCAGCCCATATATTATGTTCTGTAGACCATTTGCGCCTCTTGAGGACACAGGCCATAATCCACCACTGGCCAAATACGGGTTGGAAAATGTCCATTTCTTACGATGTTTTCCTCTACAGTTTCAATCAGTAATGATGTGGGTAATCATAATGGTGAATCAAATTAATATTAAACGATTATGGAAATTGTATATTAATAATATTCCACTAAACTTTAATTGGACGTATTTCATTTTGAAACAAAATTCAACCCAATTACGACAATATAAAGAATAACGTATATATCTTTAACTTTATTGTGTGGTATGCATACTAAATTATGTTCGGTACTAGGGTGCCAAACAATTACAAATGATAAATTGAAATACGTATGCTTCAGGTATGAACAATATATTTCACGTTGCAATATAACCAAATTAAGCGTGTCTCGTAATAATTTCGAATTTATTGCGCCATAAAATCTTAATGACGAATAGAATGTTATATTAAAATTAGAAGCTGGGGTGGAGTCTCATTAATTATATTATGAGAGAACCTTGTTTTCAATGTTGAAAAAACGTCATAATAATGATTCGATAGGCTACGTCTAGCGGCTAGCTTTTTGTGATGCTTGTTGCATCATTACATAAGTAGGTATATAAGTACAGTGAATATCCAGATGTAGAAATTAAATACTATCCAGATCTATTTAT
>NC_052108.1:6388394-6402953 GCF_012273895.1 Zerene cesonia
GACACACTGTAAAAGTAATAAATGTTATTTGCAGTTAACAATTTTCTTTTTTCTTTATTACAATATTTATGGCAAGATAGGTATATTACATGTGAATTTATTTATGCGGGAAGCAAACAATTTGTTTTCTTTTTTACGAAAATTGTGAGGAGAGTGAAATCTTGCACACATATACAGGAGTGAAGGATGCTAATATTGTTTTTAAATCACTACATAGTAAAAACAAGTCGCTTTCCGCGTCTATGTGTGAGTATGCTTAAATCTTTAAAACTACGCAACGGATTTTCTTAGGGGATCTTTTTATAGATGGAGTGATTCAAGACGAAGGTTTATATCTATACAAAATAACATCTGTTAAACTACTCTGAATTTAACAGGTGCGAAGCCAGGGGTATAAGCATAAGTAGTTTATATAAATACATTTAATAAAATAACAAAAAAACACACACACACACCACAATACATTTGGCATGCATACATATGTATTTGCCTACAACAAATATAATGTATGAAACTTGTTAATTCAGTTTTAAAAGTAATGACAGACTTTTATAAAAGACACCACTCAAACTTAAGTTTATTATACTGCAGCAGCAAAATTACGTGCAAACTTTAAGTAGTGACAATAAACTAAGTTATTTTTATTCCACTTTTGTGTACCTCACAAGAGAAGATTTCTATAGACTCCGTTGGTCAAAAGAAAAGATAATACTTTTACTGTCTATGCTGGCAGAGGATTGACTATAAACAGGCGTGAAAATACACTTGCACACAAAACCTACCTGATACAGGGACTTATAATTCAGCTATTTCTCGCAAGGATCACCAAGTGCTTGCATCGACACGAATGATATTTGAAAACAGCATTGTAGATTTTAATGTTCAAGGTACAACTGACCGCCGTTGGTACGTATATTTATAACGACATATTTGCATACATATAAAAACGACATATCGTCAAAATCTATCTAACAGTATGGCCGTAGGGCGTGCGAAATAAATAGACATACACATGGTCCAAAACATTACACTTCGTCACAGTTGGGTAACAACAAACAATAATTATTAAACATGAACAAATACAAGATAAAGTTACGCCCATTATCTCAAACGGATGCTAATAACAAAACAACTAGTACATCTGTTACACAATGTTAGTTGGTTGAGCACTTCTGAAGGAACCTGCTTCCGAACGGTAACTGTCGAACTGCCTTCAATGCAGGATTGGATAGTTGAGAACAAAACTATTGGAATAAACCTGTTTGTATTCGATTTATTTGTTCGTCCGATAAGAATAAGTGTTCTTCCATTAGCCAATTGCGTATATCATAATATCAGTAGGAATATGCTATGATGTAATGCTATTCATGAAAGCGCATGTGTTCAGAAAACGTAGAAGACATTTTCCTAAAAATTGTGGCGAACAGCTGATTATGTGCATAATGCATTAAAATATCAAATAATACGTTTGAGGGACAAAACTAAAAAAAGGCAAAACTTCTGTGCTTCTAAATGCCATACAAAACATTAATACAGCATTAGTTAAATGAAATATTTAGAGTATAACAGCATACTTTAATTTTTATTCTATGTAACGAATAATTAAAACAACAACAACACCTGTTGAATCGTATTTTAAAACTAATATGCTATAAAATGCGATGTTATCTTGATGTTAGTGATTATTGCAGCCATAGCTGCATCTCGTTTTCATTTGTGAACCGCGAACAATTTAAATTCAAACATTATTATTAAAACATGTACGTTTTGTATGATTATTAAATGTTAAAATTAATATAATAAAGATATCGTGAATTGTAGTAATATGCTAATTATATAAGCAAACAATTTGATAAGAAATCCTGGTGTTTTGATTTTCAATCCCGCAAAACCCCACAGGAATTTGAGCTATGCATATTTCTATATATTTCCTTTAAAAGCTACAATGGTATATTTAAATGAAACTCGTGTGAATGTTCCGACTCCCATATCAAAATTCTAAAGCACTAACGATTGACTTATAAAATTGTCGAAAAATCTCAAATGTATCCACTATAATATGATTAAATACCAGAGATCCAATTTTCCTATACATATAAATAAGTTTAATATATTTACGGAAATAAAATCATTATGTACCTACTGTTACAGCCAATAAGGAACCTACAATATGAAGGCAATGCAACGTGCCAACGTGTTCTAAGCGGGCGACGCATACAAAACACAAAATTGAAATACAATTCATGTAATATAGCAGTTTTCACGCGGAGTGTTGTCACTAAAATTGTATATTATAAAACAACGTTCCGTTCACAGCGTGTAGCTTCGTTCAATATTTATAAAATGCACGAACCAGACGCGCTATGAGCAGCGATTGTCATCACAATATGGGTAATTTGACTCCATTCTCACAGGTGTACTCAACAATCTTAGGAATAACACGAGTGTTTACCACGAGCAGTCCCGAGACGCGAAGTTGGCAACATTTGTTCATAATACAGTCTAAATTGTATTGCAGATAGGGTTGCCTCAATTAAAATGTATTTTATACGTCATTTTGGGGTAAAAACCTCAGAAATTGTGTTACGCTAGTGGTAACAATGCTTTATTAAAACACAAATAAGCTAGAGTTAAGCTAGCTACAGTTTTAGGGATGTATTATCCATCGGTAAGACAATGTCGCTATTAATTCATAAGCTTTTGCTTGCGGCTTCGAACGCGTTAATTCGGAGTAGTTTAATAGATATTATTATGCATATAAACCTTCCTATTGAATCACTCCATCTATAAAAAATCCTCGAGAAAATCAGTTGCTTTAAAGATTTAAGCATACAGGGACATAGGGACAAAGAAAGCGACTTTGTTTTATACTATGTAGTGATAAGTTCTTGTAATCATTCTGTTGAATTGGAAGTTTCCGTCACTGTATATTCAGATTTTTATTAAAAAACATAAATCCTAATGACTTACAAAATACACCATGTGATATTAGTAGTATTAATACAAATGATTTATTGCAACCAAACAACATACACAATAACAAAAACAATTACAGAAAAAAGACATTTAAAAAATTTAAGAACAATGTTTAGAAGAACAGATTTCTAATAATAAAAATATATTAACAAATATATTCATTGCAAACAATAATTAACTGGCCGTTGTAGGGAAGCGAGTTATTCTTTAAAAGTCAACAAAGATAGTCGAGCAGTATCAATCCACTCTTTGTACGAAAAGTGTATTTTCTCTGAAATGAGAGCATCAATTGCCAAAAGCCAATACAGAAAGCATTCCTTTGTTTATCAATTTGGGGGTGATTCAGTGTGGTACTGAAATCACAAAAAAATTCCTTACGTATTCATTTCATTTAACTCATGTTACGCATTATCGATACGTTATAATAAAAAATATATTGTACCATTTTCGACAACCCTATTTATAAAACACCTTGAAATTCCACATTCACATAAAACCAGTCTTTATTGAACTAATCATAAATATTAGAATAGTCTGCCAGAAACGCCAGTTAGACAGATCGTACGTCTTCCAGACAGCTGTTGAAAACTTCATGCGAGGAACGTGAATGAACTTTTAGAAAGCAGACAAGTATCGTAAATCAAAATGTTGCATGCCGCGTGCTGTTAAATGGACTGATAATTTTTTATCGACATGGAAAAAATCAAGAAAAGCGCTTTGATTAAAATAGTCTGACATGCGGCCGTAAATTTAATCAGCGAAGCCATTTGTTGATGTAAAACCTTATCAAAAATATTCTATTTACTGTATACGAATCCCGCGTATATTATGTATTGGTACTTAGAAATGACACTATTATATCAGAACTAATGTGTATTATTTGTTTTCAAGAGATAACGTAAGATAAATTTAACGTCAATTAAAATAATACAAAAAGAAAAAATATAAAAATTATACTTCATTTATAAACTCCTCACTATCCATTTAAATAGATACGGTATGATAACATTAACACATAACATTAACCCGCACTTGGCCAGCGTGGTGGATTATGGCCTGAACTCTCATATCCCTGTGACCCAGCAGTGGGAATAGTTACATGGGCTGATGATGATGATGATGAACATTAACATAAGTGTTTCTTTTCTAGAAAAGGATTACATTCAATAACATTTAATAGTAATTATGTTTAGAGTAGAACGAGATTTGGTATCTATGGCTTTTTATCATTTCTATTATGCACAGATACGATATTTTATTGTATTTTCTACACTTTTGATAGCATTTCTCTTTAATAAGCACATACACACCTTATAATTGTATGCAAAGTTTTTGGACACACGAATAGCTTTTTTATTTCTTTCAACATTCCTACCAAAGTCCGTAGTTTTGGCAAAGATAATGGGCCACTAGGTAATAAATCTCCCGTAATGGCGTAAAAATAAACAGTTGTGAGTAAGCCATTTCTATTTCGATTTTTGTTTAGCATTATTGTGGAAATTTGCTTATGAAATGAAGCAATTTACTCGAAATTGGATCGTACCATAAGCGCTAATAGTGGATATTATAAAACCTCAATGAATAATGAAAGGAATAGTAAAGTTTTATGTTGCTATATTGATAAGAATGCACTGACGATTTAGTTATATTGAACAGTCAATTTTTCGTTGAATTATTTGTTATTCACTAAGAAGTGAGTGTTCAAAATAGAAAAGCCAGAAGGTGCGAAAAATCTATTCATCCATCCATATGTAACATCCCGTCGAGTCTATCTTAGTATCTGACCAACACAACTTTGTTTTCTCTTAAAAGACTATAAAACATATTACTAACAACGAAGGTGGTTGTCAATGCAAAAGTATTTCTGTTATTTCGTTATTCAAAAACTCCGAGGATTTTCAATTGATAAATGTGTTTCTTTTTGTGTTTGGTAGGAAGTTGTCCAAGGAACGCAGGTAATTTTTTAAAGAAAATCATTATTTTTTTGTATATTTCTGAGATATCGCTTTGTATCTGCTGCATGTTTTATGTTTGAATTGTTTGTGATTCGTCAGGGAAATTTAGCTGGTAGTTACTGCACACGCAACTAATTGATATTTTAAGATCGTTGACTTTCTTATATGCGTTAGGATTAATAATTATCTTAGCACGTGTAGTAACAAAAAAAAGTAAATTTGGTAATTTAATTAATAACTAATATACATTTATAACGTATTATTCACTAAAGCAAACTCTTATGAAGTTGTTTGTGTAAATTTTCAAACGAATTATTTTATGAATAACTAACGTAAAGCCCCGGCCCCGGTAGCCCCTTTTCCCGTGGTGCATATATAGCCAATAGCATTTAAGGAACACATACACATCCAACGGTGGAAGAATTTTTTAAATCAATCCAGTACTTCTGAAAACAGCACGTTCAAACATACAAACTATTCAGCATTATATAATTAGCATAGATTTAATCATTTGCTTGTTTATACTGTTTACAAACAATAAATCTCTGCAATTGTAATGTTATAGAAATTGCCCCCAAGACCAATACATCAACGTGTTACTAAATTTACGAATATATTTCCTCCCCACAAACACCTTTCTGCTGTACACGAAAACACAAGTCCGATATTATCAGCCGAATTCATCAAGTCCACCCTAGTTAGGCGAAGAGCCAAGCCTAGTTTCAGAACAATCAATTACATTCCCTTGGACAGCTGCTAACACGTTTTGTTTATCGGATGACGCTTTGGTTTCAAGACAACCGCTGATTACGAGGACTTAACAATGGAGCGGAGACAGCCGTATCAAAGTCACACGCAAATATGATTCTAGCGACTGAAATATATACCGTGATAAGTCATATATCCTACTAATATTATAAATGCGAAAGTTTGTAAGGATGTGTGTGTGTTTGTTGCTCTTTCAAGCATAAACTACTGTACCGATTGTAATGAAATTTGCTAGGTAGATAGCTGGACAACTGGAATAACATATGGGCAACTTTTTATCCAGATATTCCTATGGGATACGGACTTACGTGGGTGGAACCGTGGGGCACAGCTAGTAACTACATAAGTCTTGATGTTTATTCGTAAGGTTCTGATTTCTATGTTACAGAATAGTGATTTATTTATAGTCAGCTGTATGTGGTAGTCGAGCACGCTTCGGTATGAATGGGATCAGCTCGTGCAGGGGAAGTACCACACCCCCACAGAAGACCGGCGTGAAATAGCATTCTGCTGTGTTTCGTTCGGTGAGTGGGGGAGCCGGAGACCCATATCTTTTTCTTACCCTTCCCAGTCCTTTCCTTTATTCCTATCGCCAATCCTTTCTTAATCCCTTCCCAAAAAGTCGGCAATCCATTTGTAGAGGCGCAAGGTCTGCAAAGGACCTTATGCCTCTACAAATGTTCATGGGCGGTGGTAGCGCTTACCATCAGGCGTCCCACCATTGCCGTTGCCGTTGCCATTGCCGACTGTAACATAAAAAAAAGTCAGAAACGTGCAGAATTTTATAGATATAAAATCGAAAATGTGTAGTAGTGGAATTGAAACTGTTCGTTAAAAATTCACTGAAATTGTACCATTATTATTGTTTTATAATTGAAAGTACCTTACAAATCAATATCAAGACATATACTTATTTTCTAAATATCGGTTTCTATAATATAAAGGCAGTTACAATAACATAAATATAAATCATTTCACAGGCGCACACCTGGCATGCGCTTTCATTATATGCGCACATTTTACACTAAATTCATATTAAATTACCATCGAGTTTTGTTTTTATATATTTGTTTATGAATATAGGGAGAAATAATTATAAGATTTATGTGTTACATTGCGTATTTTCGACCTCTTGGTTTTACAAAAAGTATATAATACTTTCTAATATAAGTTGTGAGACTTCGGAGATAATGTCTTAGAAATACGAATACAAATCGAAGTGTTTCTACATGGTACTAGTACATATTTTAAAATATAAAGCTAATAATTTATTTGTGTATTATAAAACCTTTGTAAATATATATTACAGTGAATTGGCAAGGAGTATTCTTTACACTTGAATCTATCAAGTTGATTTAACGGTTCAAGTATGAAAGTGAAACAAACAGCTTCCTTCACAAAAAATCTATGTCATGAAATTTTTTGAATACTTACGTACTAAGGAATTATTATTATACAAACTTATTGGACAAACAAAACAATAAAATAAATAAAGTGAAAGTATTGTTTGGATAATCTAAAATAAAAAATTTGTAATTTACACCCAATTAATAAATCGCAGTAAATTTAAATCACAATAAAAGTGACTCACCCCGTCAGCAATAAAAGAACTCATTATACCGCAAGTTTCATCTGATCCAAGCGAGTTTTTCTTTGATGCTGCATGCTGCATAAAGTTTGTACCAGCTGGCGCCGTTCTTGGCAAGTAATTATACGTATTTCGATGTTAGCCTACTTCTCAAAAAGAGGGAAGTTTGCTTTAGACAGCTCACACTAACGATATTAGAAGGATTTTATAAAGTGCCCACTTTACAGTGTGGAGCAGGTTCTACAGAGTTTTAGTGTACAGTTAGTACATATTACAGTGTAGGCTCTGCACATTCTTAGTATGATTTTACCTGTCGGCTTAAAATACTATGTGCTCTGGAAAATATTCTTTTCTTTGTATCTACTATCCAAATTAGCAGACATCTTTTCTTGTAGTCTATTCTAATATCATTGAATGAATTATAGACAAAAGGGGCATTCTTTAATCAGTCAAGTACCTAGTCGAAAAAAAATAAATAGGATTAACCATATTGTATCTACAATAAGTATATAATAATAAATACTAATAAGTATATACTAATTATGAACTGTGCATACAGCACAGTTCACAATAAAACTAATAACTCATTCTTTGTACCGTTATTTATTTGTCTATATAAATTATGAGTGTAAATTACACATAATTGTTGAAAACTAAGAGGTCATTATAATTAAATTCATCATATCATATCATTCAACCAATGGGTTTAACATAATAATGCAGAATTTTATTACTGAATTTAACTTATATTATCTTTGATACGACCTACACATATGAGCAATTATGAGAAAGCTCAGTAATTAATACGGCTTTGGATCGTTACAACATTTAAATTGACGTATTTCCACCGTCCGTTGTGCCATTTTCAGAAAATGTAAGGTAAAAATCAAACAAATAAAAAATCAGTTCATTTTAATAGTTCTTTGGGAAAAGTTGTAAAATTATTTATGGTGGTCCTGACCAAAGCTGAAGTTTGGTAATTTATTTTAGAAAGTTTTGGAAACTAATTCTTGGAATTAGAACGTATATTGCACGTAAAATAATACATGCTTGCCAGAATTGGATTGCAAAAGGAAGATAGATGAATTCTTAAAAAATGATAAATAGATTTTTAACGTTACGAGTCAGATAACTAAGAGACATTTTTTTTTTATTGAAAATTGTTTGATATTGAGCACAATTAACGAATTTATTCTAAAATTTCAAAAAACAATATTAAAGTATCGTCATTGTTTACGCTGTTAATAGAAACATGTTTCTATTAACAGCGTAAACAATGAAATAATTTTAGAAATGTGATAATTCTTATGTATGCCCTATATGAATTTATGCGCAATAAAGAGTTTTGATTTGATTTAATTTAGAAAATGCCTTTTTACGTAAACGACGCAACAGTTTATGATACATTTTATATAATATGTAGATTGTAGGTATCTAATATGTTTTCTTCATATAAACTTCAAAGTTCCGAAAACCTCATATTTATATCATCGTTAATCAAACTGAAGCACGTCACCAATGTAATGTTCAGTCAGTATAATTATAATGCTGATAAAGATTGCCATCGTTGATAAGTAATTACTGAGTCAGCATCAGCAGTTATGTCAGCCTTAGTGACAGCGACCGAGTAATGAACTGCTACGCCATAATTATTGTATGACGTAATTTATTATTCGTATATTCTTGGACGTTAATAATTATTCAATGTGCCTTTCGTATTCCGGAGAATGGGTGTAATTGTACTATATAGTATTTTCTTGTGTTTGATTTTACGCGAGTATTATACATTTAGAAATTAAAAACTTTTTAACGGATTTTAAACGCGATTTATTCATTACATTATTAACCCGACGTTTCGAACACTTTACAGCGAGCGTAGACACGGGGAGGTTTTTAATTTCTAATTGTACTATTTTTATATGTTACTATTACTATTGAGTAGCAGCATGTATCATTTATATATTATATATGTAATGTATAGTCTATCTGCTATATTATTGTTTCTTTTTTTATATGTCATCGTCGGCAATGGAGCTGGTGGGTCACCTGATGGTAAGCGCTACCACCGCCCAGACCTTACGCCTCTACAAATGGATTGCCGACTTTAAATTGAGAAGGGATTAAGAAAGGATTGACGAGGAATAAAGGCAAGGACTGGGAATGGTAAGGAAAAGGATATGGGCCTCATCCATTAAGATAATGCAACATCTTTCATGTTTTTCATTTATATAACAAAGACATTAACGAATGGCATTCGTCTTCTAGCTTACCATTACATCATAATTTTCAAATTTTGTATTATCTATTCTTCATACAAAGTTTATCAAAATTAATTTCCATACATCTTTACAAATAAAAGTCGTGTTAGTTACATTATTTGTAAATCAAGAGGGGCTGAATTGATTTTGTTGAAATTTGGTACAGAGATAGTTTAAGACCCGAGACGGGACATAGGATTTTTATCCCGGAAATACCACGGGAATGGGAGCTATGACGAAACCCAGACCTGTACATGTTTTTCCTTCCACTATGCGGGCGAAACCGCGGACAAAAAGCTAGTTATATATAAAATGAAATGTAATATTTCGCACACTATATTATTATGCAATATAATTTATTCTGTAAAGCTACTGATGTTAAATTGAGCGATCTTTATAGTGGCTAAACTACCACCGATGTTAATATTAAGTAAATTACACGCCTCGATAATCGCAGTAGCAACGCAACTTGTTCGTAAAATATGCATTGTGCGATAAAATTAATTACATTTCAGATTTCATTCTAATTGTGGATTCCAAACTCTACTTCCAAGTATTTTCGAGTCACATTCGAAATTAGTTCGCTACCATAACCCGGGTGTCTATTCTAAAAGCATTAGTAGGTTCGACACGTAGCGGGACGGAGGTCAATTTCCTTTAGAAGTTGAGAATAGGACCCTGAGACGATTACGAGGAAGTGAATGCATGTCAACAGAAGTAGAAAGGAGATTCGCTTCGAGATTTTAACCCGAAAGGATTTCTAAGATCCGCGTTAGAAAGTTTTGCGCTCGTATTACTCGGACGTGTTTCGATAAAATTTACGGGAGGTTCCGATTTTATATAGAACATAAATTTATTTACAACGTATGCTTAATTATTGTAGTCCGTATTGTTCATTGCATTGTTATATCGCAGTACAATAGAGGTTCCTATTATGTATGTACATACGTTGCAGCATTCAGTTGATTTTAATCGTTGTGTACTCATTAATTATAAAATATCGTGCTATAGTATTCATTTAAGAATATCTACGTTATTGTTTTTTACACATATAATCAAAAATTGTCATTGTGTTGCTTTTTACTACCCATGAAAGCAAAAACATTATTGAGTCCTATTTAGTAGTGGTTAGTTCTTTAATATAATATTATTCCTTTTCACTTTAACCAGCAAATGTAATATCCTGTATGAAAAAGTCCAAATAAGTTATTTCCTATTGATGAGGTCAGCTGCAATTGCGTTTAAAACTTAAATGCCGTCCTTACTAAAATTCGACGCGTTAAAACCTTTTAAGATAAATTTTAAAATATAATATAAAAATATAAATTATTTAAACATTTTAATTTCATTTGAAAATCTTTCCAAAGCCATTAAGGATTAATAATATCTCGCCTTAAATGGCTCATTAAACAACTGAAGCATGTTAAATTTTAATGAAAATCGTTTCTTACCAGCGGAAATTATAAATTAGCAAGGTTTGGCCAAAAGCTTAGCACAGTATTATTATTCAGAATAAACTCAAAGATGTTTCAAATTTGCGGACCAAATTGTACGCGGCTTGAATATAAATGTGATGTATTAACACAATATTCATATTCTTTAATTTGGAGGTAAATTATTTATTACTTCATCATTCCCTTGCTTTTATCCCGTCTACGTGGAGTTTGTACAAAGTGGGTCTTTTGCCCTGAGTTATATAACACATCAAAACCCTTAGCAGATGCAATTTGAAAACTAGGTTCTTATAGTTATATTACATCTGTATAAATTCACCGTTTGATATGTCTTCGAATCTATTATAAAAACCTAGGATTGTAGAATAGTGTGGTATAGATATAAAAGCTATTTCAAAGCAATTTCAAATAAACCTCACCAACAATAACATAAATTAAAATTTTCTCATTACATTTTATGCGAAATAAATTATAAACTACATTAACTACACTGAAATCGTACTCAAAATGTAATAAAGGCAGAGGCGCCATATTGCCTTCTGCTAACTAGTGTTTAATTTCACGCCTATAATTTTGGATTCTATTCCGTAAACTCGTTTGTAAACAGCGATAAACCTTTGCGGAGGTTGCAAATAAAACGGAAAATGCAAAAAGTTTCCAGTTATAAAAAAACTTTTAAATAACTCTTTGGAGTCTTCTAAACAATTTAATGAAGGAGTGAAATACCGTTATTCAATTATGTGCTTATCTTCTATTTCTTATTAAATGTATTTTTTCAATACCTGATGCTTTACAAAAATATTAAAATAGATACGGAGAGATAATATATTTCATATTTTATTGCTACGTGCGAAATTCGATTCAATTTCAGCGAGAAATCTGTTAACAAGATTATTTTTACTCACAACCAATACAAATCACCATTTCACGCTTCGAGTACAAAACAAATTTTAAAATGGCGTTAGTTTTGACAATAACAATCTACAATTCATAGTTCGTCTTGAAGTCGGAGCTAATTTCACGGTTCACTGGTGTTTCTCGCCTAACTTCATTCAAAAGTGATTTTCTGTTTTGAACTGAATGTAGAGCAAAAGTTGTGGTTATATTTAAACAAAACTTAGAATTACAGTTCACATAATAATGTTTAATACGTATGTACATAATGTGTTTCCACTGACTAAATTCTTTCCAATACAATCAATTATATTCCGGGAAGAAAATTTAAAATTGAAGAAAATCGAAACCCAAAACGGGTCTCAATCAACCATAATTGGTTTTAACACTCACTCGCAGTTGCGGTCTTTAGAAAATGCTATTCATGATTTTTGACGTGACGTCTAATAAATAAAAGGAAATTTACCATCTAAGCAATAGGAAGTATTCATTTCATGAATGGACGTGGCGCGATGCTTTGGGAAGAAAAATTATGTTGGGGAGTGTACAGCGACGTGAATGCTGAGGCTATTAGTCATGGTGTCATCTCGACAGAGTGAGGTTTCAAAGGGAATAAGTAAAAATTCTTATAACATAATGGATGAAAGCACGAAATTGTTCTTTAATAAACGTTATTAGTTCGAGCGATATCCATTTGTGAGATATTTTTGTATGTAGTAATGTAGGGTACACGAGAAACCTATAGTTTCAAAAGTAGTTAATTGAGTTAACGCTCGATTCATCAGGTAGTGGGGCTTAATATTAAACAATAATTAATTTAAACATAAATAAAAATATTTTAAAGCTTCTGTTTTAATTTTTCGAATGTTTAGATATATAAGTTGTAGAATCGCATCAATTCGAAACAGCGGGTGGCTTCTACTACATTAGGGACAATTTCGTTATCACAAAAATATCGATGTTCAGAAACAGTGAGCAACAAAACAATATGTACCTTTAGAGATGCTGCAGCACTCAATGATTTTCACGTCAATTATCCGATTTGCGATACACGTGTTTTCGAGGGTCGGCGCTCGCGCGCAGCCGATGATGCGACCCGGTCGACGGCGGAAGTACAAAAACTTTGACAACCTTTGATTGCATACTCTTTGCCAAACATCGATAATACATCACGATCAATTATACGGTAACGAAACATAAGTATTATCTAGAAGAAAGATCACCGACCTGGGAGTAAGTACCACCCTTATTCTAAGACCAAATGACACTAATTTTCTATTAAACACAAAAATAATCACGCTAATCGATTGAAATCGCACGGAATTATCACGTAACAAAACCGTAACAAAACCTAAAAAAGGCGAATTAAGAACTTCCTACGATTTTTCGAACGACTTTTAAAAATCTCTGTTTATCTTTATCCTATTTAATTGTTTATTATAATTTTATTTATATCATATATTTGCTATTCGTTAGCAATTATATTTTGATCACCATATTCTAGTTTGTATAATCTGTGGGTCACAAGTTATGTTCAATATGGTCTTAATTCACATATAAGCAATTTTAAAAGAACCTTAATTGTTTAATAACGTAAGTAACGCTAAATAATTTCAGACCACGTCTACTATGAAATTGGCGAATAGAAAACAGGTTTTATGAACATTTATTGTATTGATATAATATAATCATTTGCACATGTAACACATTTGTGTAACTTGGCATAGTAAGCTGGCATAAGTAACGAAATAATAAAATACATATTTGACAGATGTCACTAAGATGGCTGACCAATGGCCGCCATAACCTACCCGTGCTAATTAATAAACGTTATGTTTAAATAACTTAAAAAACTAGAAATACCATAATATTGGGTAGGTGTAGTAGGTAATACTTTTAGAGCAGCTTACAAAGATTATCAGCCGAACAATTTATTACATTCACTTTATTCACTTAACCACACTTAATCGTTCTACTGGAATACTAATAACTGCGTGACTTTGTCGTTTATCCATAATTAATCAATCTGGATTAATTATTCATGCTTTAGATCCGTCATCAGTTTCATACTTACTTTCATGGCTTGGGTAATAAATTTTACCTCTTATATTAATGTATACGAAAACGATTTGAAATTTCTTTTAATACTCATTTAAATAATATCTTAGATTATTTAGAAGTGAGTTGAGAATCTAATTAGTGAACTGGTTTAGTTTAATCTATCTCTTAATTAAAGTTAACATTTAATTTTAGATAGGAACGGTAAATATAATTTGTTCAGGAGATCAGAAATTACAATAACTTGACCTTTTTTTTCAAATAATGCAAGTTTCGTAGCTAATTGATAGGGAAACCCGAAGAATGTCTATAATTAACTTATATCAAGATACTGGGAGCAGTGTTGGCTCAGTGGTTAAGACCTCGAACTAGTTAAAAGTTGAGGGTTGGAGACCAGATGAGCATGCGAGAACTACATTGATTTTTGTTTTATCTATATATATATATATATATATATAGATAAAACAATGTATTGGATTAAGGTAGGACCCTCTATATGAGGACTGTGTTTTTGTAGCGGTAGAGTGGGCTAATGATATTGATGGTGATGATGAATGATGAGAAAGCTTTTCATAAAAATTTCTTGTTTGTCGCGACGAAAATTCTAT
>NC_052108.1:6403953-6414692 GCF_012273895.1 Zerene cesonia
AATGATATTGATGGTGATGATGAATGATGAGAAAGCTTTTCATAAAAATTTCTTGTTTGTCGCGACGAAAATTCTATAATATGGTTAATGAGAAACATGGATAGTAGAGTTTATCCCTATTATACAAATTAGGAGAAGAATATTAAAAGAAAAACACATAAGAAAGGAAAATGTATGTATATCTAAAAGCGTGAAACAAAAGAGTGACATTTGTTATTTTCTTTATGACATCGTGGGCTGGTGGGTCGCCTGATGGTAAGCACTACCACCGCCCATGAACATTCAGAGAGGCGTAAATTTGATAACAGGACCTTACGCCTGTACAAATGGATTGCCGACTTAAAATTGGATCGGGATTAAGAAAGGATTGACTAGAGGAATAAAGGAAAAGACTGTGAGAGGTAAGGAAAAGGATTTGGACCTCCAGCTTCCCCACTCACCGAACGAAACAATATTTAAAAAAGTTCATGATGTTCTGTTATAAAATATATATTGTCGGACGGAACTAAAAGGTTTTTATCAAAAAAACGTTATATCAAAGCCATGGACAAGGATCGAGTTCGCAACGGGAAAGTTACAGGGTTAATTTTAAATAGTTTTTCATCCCAGTTTTATCAGCAACTTCTATCACTGAATCATTATAAAAAAATATAAAAACAATATAATACTGGACATATCTATTTAAGGCTCGGCTTCACCCGTAGTACGTTTATCTGTCCATATAAATGAAGATAATGTCATTAACTCTAGTATAAAATGCATTACAACCGAATTGAAATATTTTACCTACTAGAAACAACTACTTCCCTACTTATATTATATACGTACTAAAATGTAAATTAGGTTGTTACACTTTTACGGAAAAACTGCGCAACCGATTGAATTATAATAATTAGTCCAGGAACCCAAAAACGACAGAGGATAGTTTTAATCCCACGGGAATTATGCATGTAAAAAGAAAGCTAGTAAATAAAAGATACAAAAAGGTTTGTATAACAAAAAAGTACGAATAATTAAACTTCTTTAAAGTAACTAAAATGATATGTGACCTTGTAATACACATAGCGCAGTATTATAATGTAAAATTAAGTTTATATTTTTGGCAGTGACATAGAAGCACTTTGATTAAAAAGTGTTAAATTTTTTAGTTTAACTATACATATATCCACAAATGTTGCCTAACATGGCATTTTACAAGAAACGCTCACTCGACGCCTTCCAACATCGCCATCGTCGCTCAAAATAAAATACAACGAGAATACCAAAATTCTGGTCTTACTACTTATTTTAAGATATCACCATCGCCCATGCACATTCGCAGAGGTCGCCTCTGAAAATTTGTTGGCCGTTTCTATAGGATATGGGATGAGGAAAAGTTTGGACGACGGAAACAAAAGAATCGACTGTGGGTGATGATAGGGAAACGGGCTTCCAGGTACCGTACAAAACGTAGCAGTATTCCTAATCTATTATTTGAAGCCAATCTTCAATCGAGTATGTGATACCGTCTCTATGGGAGTTGCCCAATTCGTGGCGAAGCGTACTCAACTCCCACACAAAGTAAACGTTTATTTGTATACCAGCATAATAAAGTGTTAAATAAATAAATAAATAAATAAACTGTGTATTCAATACAACAATAGCACTATTAATGTTCATCCGCACAGATTAGTTACTAAAACCTGAACGTTTCGGCTGTTTATTGAAATGGCCGGCTAATGAAAAATTACAAAAAAACCTGGGCCATTGTTGAAAAGTGATTTCACGAGTGCAGAACTAGGCTATCACTTAACGCTCTGAAAAGCTTTTAAATTTTTTCCGTCAAATTAAAAACGTTATTTTGATATATTTGTTGGTCATTGTATTGAATTTTGCGATTGTTGTATATTTAAATGGGAGTATATTTTAATTCATTTTAAAAATAATTCTAGAATTTTACATAGACGTTTTTATGCTAGGTTCTGTATACTATATACAACATTATCTTATCTATTGATAAGATTAGATTTATATATTTTCTAAATGTCTCAGACTAAGCAAATACCATAATATTATAACGTCTTTTGTTTTAAGTGTCCACCGATTGCTAACTCGTAATTAGACCACTATCGTACCAAACACAGACTCTTCTTCAATTTGTTTTCAAATTTACATCTTCTAACTATGATCAATTCTTATTTATTATTGGGACTAGTCTATGCTTCATAGCAAATTGGATCACGCTCGTACCGAGGCGATTACCACACCCTCACAGAAAATCAGCGATGTAATAATGGCTTCAAATTATTTACAGTACTATTACGTTTATAACGTTTCTTGTGATGAGTAAGGCTTCCTTATTCATGTCTAGAATGATCTAAATACAATGCGCGTGTACTTATGAGATGTATTTCTGCATTGACATATAATAAGAGCAATGAATCAATATCGTAAGAATCGTTATAACTATATAACTAGGGTTCAAAATAAAACATGAAATCTGAAACACTTAAAACTAAAATAAAAGAGCACAGTATAAAAAATTACTCGTTTTATCTTCACTGCGTCATATTTCCAAGGCTGCTAAGTTCGCTCATCTTACCTTATAACAGAGAAAATCTTAAATCTATTCAAAGAGGTTCCGTGAGACGAGTGTATTCGTTTGAAAGTGTTATGATACACGGTCACTCGGTTAATAATAATCATAACATAACTTCTGCTTTATCTACGGGCATTGGATGTTAAGGTTTACGCCATGTTAGCTCTGTAGGATTTTATGGTTACACGTGGCCACAGATAATATTCTTCCTTACTAGACGTTAAATAAGGAAATGGTTTATAACGTTGTACAAAACAAATATCTGCAACATAAAAAAATGTTGTTGTTTATTTTTTTTTTTTCTAATTGGCTTATATTGAAATGTTAGAAGGTTTTTCCCGTAATCTTTAATTCAACAAGTCTTGCGTTAAATTTATTTTGTTTGTATTTTACTATTGCTTATCTATTTGATAAATATATTCTCTATAATTGATCAATTTTGTCCGTGCATAACTTTTTATTAACCTTGTAACTTTTTATTTTTATTTAAGAAACACATCGAAGCAAAGAGCTCCAATATCGCATAGAGAAAGCCGAAAGAGAGCGCCTAACAATTATTAAAATTAAATGCAGTATGTAATAAACACAGTTTATAAGCTCATTACGAAAGTGCATATTTAACCGTGGATCTCTAAAGCTGTGCATTTGGTGACCCCAAAACAAAGTCCCCGGTCCGGTTCCTACACGACAATGCTGCTTTTGTTTTCAGCCCGTTATTATTAACAAGAAAAATAATAACAGCCCCGCGAATTACACGTGAGATTGTCCCATTGTTAATGTTTTGCACTTCTCACAATAAGTTTTTAATATTAACTGGAGCTCTTTATGTTAGAAGAGTTTTATAAGAAAAAGCTGACAGTGGGACAGGATTTATGATTTATTTGTGTATCTTAAATCTAATTTATTGTATAGACTATAAGGCGATATTTATGAGTAAATATCATCTATTTCTTTCAGATTCTCATATATACGAAAAGTATATAGACAGGCGTACGTGGACCATTTTTATAATTGATTAATATCAAGGCAATTTTCCTTAAGTAGCTTCCTATTGTTGAGACGGGACGGACTTTTGGAACTATTATCCTTACATGGTGATACCAAATGGTCACGACATGGGCATCTTTAAGAAAAGAGCGTATATAGACCTCAAAGGCCAGCGTTAGTTGTCAGCGTTCTCTCAGCGTCACGCTAGCGCCCAGTATAGGGCCGAAGTTTGATCACTTACCATCATGTGAGGCATCTGATGCGGTGCCTTCTTTTCTATATAAAAAACTGTTACGATTATTAGGATCTTTGGTACGTGATCAATATTAATTAATGCTACGATGGTTCAAAGAAAAAGTGTAATTGAATAAATGTATTTTTTTTGAGTTTGAGTCTACTTTTACACAAAAAGTATTGTGAGCTAAAGTATTAGGTTGAATCCTCAGTGTTAATAAAATGTTTCTTGCTCCTTTTTTCTGTTTTCCATTTCAATATTGCGTCATAACATTGAGATTAAATCACAAATGCGCTAGAATTAACACTCATAGCATGGGAAAAGTTATAACAGTGGAAGGAAAATGAATTTCATGAATCAAATCAGAGTCCTCCTCGTCCAAGTCACTGGATTAATGGGTATTTTTTTCATTTTTACTCATTTACTTCCTTGATTTATGCGCGATATCTCTCAATTTTATTATTTCCTGGACGTTCCTTCAGGGAGGAAATATTATACGATCCAGTTTGAAAATAATTGGGGAAAATTTGCAATTAGATCGTGTTTCATTAATACATTTATATACCTTTAAACTCTAATGAAGTACACGTTAACTCTTGCTGAAAAGATTCTTATTTATAACAAAAAAAAGTTTATTTATCCTCAAGGAAACAAATCCTCGGAGCTTTTATTACGGACATAAAACAGTCACACTATATAACGAGAATTAAACTTTACAACACTCATAAAATTACAATTAGAAACTTTGTCAGTAAAATAAAAATACAATGTTCAGGTGTATCTATAAGTGAATATGGTGCCACGGAGTTTTCTGCTAACATTGGCTTTGGTGGAATATTCTTTAGTGTTCATTTTTGTGTGTTAGAATAAAGAATAACAAATGAAAAGTGTTTCTCAGTTTAATCAAGACTCAATGATGCATTGATCCTGAAAGGTGAGCGTTGTTTCCGCCTTTAATTGTGAAAGTTTTCAAGTTTTTTTTATTGTCTCTGTTCAATGTTCATTGTGAAGTAAATTTAGCTTCTCTCTCGACAATTATAAAAGTTTTAATCGTTAATACTTTTCTAATTACAAAGGGAAAGTCATGAGCGCAAAAATTACGAAGGGGTACCCTAAAGTTTGGATCTAAATTATAATATAATGTTTTTTTCTTTGTTCCGCATAATTATCAAAAGAACTTAGTATTGAGAGTGTTTGTGTGAAATATTGAATCATAAACTTTTCGATATGATATTAATGTAATATGGTATCTAATAACAATCATCTCCATTTCCTAGTTTTTTCTTGTTTCTTAGATAACTAGAAAATCACTATTGTATTTGAACACTTACAAACTCTTAAAGCTTAGTATTTGCTATCCAGTTCAATCTGCAACCATCCTATTTACCCGGTGTCATACTCCAGTTATTTAGTTTTAATACAATACTTATATAGCGGTTTGTATTAAAAATAAAAATCATCCAAAGAGAGCGTCAGAAGTCTTGCTCAGTTGCGCTTCCTTTATCATAACTTAGACGATCTGACGGGCGTTTCATTCATCCACGGCCTTCAGATCTGAATGTGTCAGTTATTTCTTTCAACCTTTTATCACAGAGCCTGTGACATCACAGCTCATTCGCACTCACAAAGTTCCGCCTTTGTGTCTCTCGATGTTTTCTGCTTTGTCATCCTCAAAGTGATACAAGACTTATGTAAAAAAGGCTTTCGTAACGTTATTAACAGAACAGACGCCAAACGCATGATTCAGTATATATTTCATTTCTCGTCTTTTTGTCGTATTACGCATTTTATGTATATTTTCAATCTTGAGGTAGAATTAATACCAATAATTTATTATGAAATAAGACATTAAGTGTTCGATTATATACAGTTTATAATAATTAATATTTTTTAAAGCTCTACTAGGAATCATCAAGCGAAGATACTAGAAGTTATTTATATAACTAGCAGCATCTATACAGAATTTTGAATGAATTATTGAATGATTTGCTTTTTCAAATAAATAGTTACACATGTCCAAAATCAAAGTATTTTAATAAGAATATATATCCTTCTTCGTTACTTAATATCGATATTCAAATGATTCTCTGTGGCAAGATAGGTTAGTTTAAATTTATTCCACGTATCGGGGGATCGCCGGAGTCCATAGCCACAAATATTGGACTACATTGCGCTTGACTTCTATATTAGAAGTCATAATAATATCATAACAAATTATAACCAACTATACGAACATAGCCCCTATGTAAGAAGTAATAAGATAGTAGTTTTAGTAATGGAGCAATTAACGTTCAAAGTAATCAATTGTTCGAAATCATATTATAGATATACATTCGTGCATTTTATTCTTTCCCATCTAAAACACTTCGTTCCTTGCTCGCAAGTTTAACTATAAACTTGTTAAATCGCTATTGAATTTTCTCCTTAAAGAAAATGTAACTACCATTTCGAATTCGAGATAATTTCGCGAAGCATTCACAAAATTATACACGAAATCTTCAAATAAGCATTCAGTATAAAACTGGAATTCTATTTGACGAACGAGACACGTCCTATAAAATAAAATTTCGCGTATTTTCTTAAACGCAATTGTGTCCCAAATTGACATCACGTCAGTGAGCCGGTGATGAGGGGAGCGAAACTGAAAATGAAACAGAACAATAATAATTTTAATCAAAAACAATGAGATTGTGTCCGACGCAAATTGGTCTTTCTTGCCGTTAACATGATGACGAAGTTTCGTGAAGCCTAACTGGGGGAAAAAGCTACGTGTTACACAGAAACGAATGTTTATTATACGTAATTAAAATTGTTGTATAATTATTACGAATTATATTTACGTTACTAGTGTACACAAATCAAAACAATTCAATTAAAAGATAATGATAATTGATAATTGTCACAAAATCCGTAAATATTCTTTATTTTTTTATTTATATTTGATATATTGTCTGTAATTCATATTTATAATAATACGTAAAATTTGTAGCTTTACATGTTGTGAGAAATTTTGAAAGAATAAATTTGATCACGAGGCGGGATTCGAACCCTCGTTTTTTGCCAAAAGCTTTTTATAAACAGACTAGCTGCGCCCGCGGTTTCACCCGCGTAAGTCCGTATCCCACAGGAATATCGGGATAAAAAGTTGCCTATATGTTATTCCAGTTGTCTAGCTGTCTACGTACCAAATTTATTGCAATCGGTTGAGTAGTTTTTGCGTGAAAGAGCAACAAACACACACACATCCTTACAAACTTTCGCATTTATAATATTAGTAGGATTAAGAAATCAAAGAAAAAATTTTAATAAGTTTGAATTGATAAATTTTGCTGATACTGTGTAATACACGGTCAAAATTAAAAGTAATTTTTTTATTGCGATATTATTTTATTCAACGCCACTTAACAGGCGAGTGCTTATCTTTTCGGTAGATAAATCATTAGCATTTTTCATGAATTGTAATAGAATATAGCACGTACAAAATGTCATTATTAGAATAAAGCCAACCTTTTATCAATTAAACTCCTCCAAATTATTCGTCAAATTAATAGGTAATTAAGTGTATCAGTTCCTCATAATAAGGCTCAAATGAGAGCAAAAATCTTCAAAACTCAAGGCAAGTTTTCATCTTCTGTGACAGAATTTTCAAGGGCCCTCGTCTTACGAGTGGTGGGTCGGATTGCGACTGCAGAATCGGCAGTCTTTCAAAGCTGTAGATTCTCTTAGAGGCTACGTAGCAGTTAATTGTCTCGTCTATCCATTTTTTACATCGAGCTTCCGATCTTTTGTTGGAAGATCTTTCTTATAAAAATAGGGTCACCATTCAGTTTTATGAAAATAGATCGAACATCATTTAAGATAGTATAGATATTTAAACCTATTCATCTGAAGTTCCCTTGTATTTAGATTTATAACGTTTGAGTTGCGTCTCAATTGAGTGACGTCATTTAGTAAATTACCATTTAATCTCATTATTAATGGCGTTATATGTATCATGAATTATTGTTATTATATATATTATTTAGTTTTACATGTGCCTTAGAGTAGTGATTAACGCGCTAGCTAGCTTTACCTACGAAAGAAGACATATCTTTATATTCAGCGTCTGTATATATATTATGCTGTCATTTTGAGTCGGTACTAAATTTCAAAATGGCGGTTTAAAATACTACTAATATTTGCTATTATGGATAGTGATCTGTCAGTTCGCTCTATTCACCAATGACATCTTCATTCTTTAAAATATAATTAAAAAAAATCTTCAAATCCGTCTCAGATTTCGCTGAAATAATTTATTTTCTAGGTGGTGCTTACAAATAAACTCTGCAGTATAAAAGCGCGTTTGGATAAACAATACTTCTCAGAAAATATTGTTAGATATTATTTTATTTTTCAAGTACGATGCATAGAAATAACAACGTCGAGCGTTGCCTATCAGAAAAATAAGCTAGAAATATACGGAGTTTATTAAGACCTTTGCTTAGCTTGGAAATTGGAAGAAGCAGTAAAGTAAACTAATTTTGTACCGATAACCCAGTATTTCACTTACTACAAGTCTGAAAATGTGACATCAACGAAAGGTTTAAAGAAAATATCTTAACCACGTCACCCTTTTATCACACACTTTTGTAAGAACCGTATTGACCCTCAAGCACGTTGAAAGTAATTTTGTATTGAGCACAGAAATAGGGTTAAGCGCAAATGGGGCGATATTACTGGAAAACGAAATTAAAGATTTTATCATTATTGAATAGCCTTAAGTACGTGTTGTTAATTAATACCGGCTTTAGCCGATTAGACCGACTCTGTAAGCCGTTTACTCTACTGGGGTACGATCCGTAGGTAGCTGTATTCTTTATTTAATATTGATGATAAAAGCTTTTTAACTTTAATATTTGATGTTACGTATTCTCTTTGATATTAATTTGTTTATATAACCGTATAAGTTTATTCATTAATACTACTCTTGAAAAATAAATCAAGATTAAATTAGTGGAACGTAAATTATTGCTTTTTGACTATTTGGTTTAGAAGCATTTTCTGTGAACACAATGCGGACTATCATCGCCAATCCTTGAAGTTGATTCGTCTAAAAATACTATTACCTCATACTCCTATAGCCCAATGCAGGTTAAAACTAAAACGCCGCCCAATTTATTCGCCGGCCGTAATATTCATGAAGCTATGCGAAAAACAAAAGTTTCAGTTCATTCCATTAAAATTCCAAGTTACGGATCGAAAAATTTGCTCAGTTGTGCATCACTGGAGTCAGTTTATTCACGCCTGGTTCGAATGTTTCAAATGAAAATTTTAATACTCTGTATCGGGAAGAATTGGAAACGAATCGTCGCGGCACATTGAACAGTAAGCAAATTAGCTTTTAGATGTCAGAGCAGACATTCTAAGAGCGAATTGAAAAGTAAGAGTTACTTACTACTAAACAGAGAAAGGCAGACATATTTAATACGAATATAAATTAAAAAACAAAAAAAGAGTTATAAATAAAAATTGAAAATGCTTTTAATATCACAACGAGTAGTTATACATACTAACATATATTATTGTAAGTGTTACTTAAAATTATTGTGTATAATGAAACTTATCTAACTATATTACATTACCAAACAATTACCAATCGTAAATACTTTTAACACACCAAATTATAGCACGACTGAATATTAAATGCAAACAATAAAATGTTTATCGAATTCAAAGAATGTTTACTTTAAAACTCCCTCGTCAAGCATAAACCGTTTTGCGGCATTTGAATAAAACAATGAATTTATCTCAAAAAATTATGTCGGATATTTCCCATTCAAGTCATTTTTGTTGACGCACCAAAATGCTAGGTAAGCAGGGAATTTATGAAAGGAGAACGTGCCGGGAATATGGCAAGACAATTCGCTTTGGGGGAATTAAAAATAATCATTTTCCCCGTCCAGAACCGAATTTTTGCCCAAGTTCGTTAACACAAAGAATTATAATTTAATTAGGAAACGGTTATCCAAGTTTAATTAAAAACAGTGTGATTTGTCGAAATTAATAGTTGATTCAAATAATTTAAAGCTAATAAAACTATCTAATTTACCTGTCATATGTACGATTTTTAAGCGACATTCCCAAAAATAAAAGAAATTGTCAGTTCGGCTGTAGTTTTTTTATCCTCCATGGGTTTTAAACAGACTGGCGTTATTCTTTTTGTGTTTGATCTAAAATTTTTGTAATTTGGGACATCGGTGACTTTTTTTTACTCTGATTGCTTATACTTATTTTTACATTAAAATAAAGCGATTTTTTTCTTGTTTACGTCCCATTAAGGATAGTTGGTTGATAAGTCTTTATAGTAATTATACAATTATCCTTATCATAGTATCATTACAGTGACATTCTAGTCAAGGTTAGGAGACTAAATCTACAGAAGATTTATATAGGTTCGAACGCGTTTCCAAAGTTCGGAAGTGTCAAAGTTACAAAGTGGATGTCGGAATGGTAAGATGGGAGCAATAATAAAAATATATATACACGGATGTTCATTCATTCAGTTAATTAGGACAATACTTTTGTATTTAAAATTAAAAAGCCTTAAAATTGTATTAACGACAGCATAACGTTCACGTAAAATAAGCTCTCAAATCCACACCGCATACATTCAATTGAACAAAAAGGAACTCGAATTATTTAGCTCGGGTTACGATTTAAAGCCGATTGTAAGCCTATTTTTTCAGCGGAAGAGAAATTAGAGAATTCTGCCGCGGCACAAAGTTTAAATGGTTCCTTAATGCGATTGGATTTCGACAAGAATTTTGCTAATGTTTAACGGATTTTGCACAATCTGATTGCTTCAATAAGTTCCGGGCAGTTTCCGTCCGTGCTTTAATACTTTCGGAATTCTCTCTGCGTTTAATAAAGTTTGTTGGGGAATTTTGTTTTTATGACTTC
>NC_052108.1:6415692-6425521 GCF_012273895.1 Zerene cesonia
TAACAAACATCCATACATCCATACTTACAAACTTTCGCCTTTATAATAGTAGTAGGATATTTTCATCGTTTTAATCTGATGGAAGTTTTGAATACAGCACTTTGTCGTTTTTACATAGAAATGTAGATTTTCGCGCAGTAATTTTTTATCATTTACATTCATATATCATTCATCATTCAAACAGTAATCAGTAAGAAAACAGTTTATGTCAGTTAGTATTGCTCTAGAGCAATAAAAATCAAAAAATATACATCAACAATAAAATTTTACACTATTAAACTATACTATAAACCCCTGAACATATATGACACTTCATCGCTTCGTGTTATGCATTAGATACCTAATGTGAAACAACCGTATTGCACTGATAGACAGAAAAGACGAAAATTTACATGAAACTCGAGCTATATCTAACGACTTGAACTCTCTGAGGAATAAGCCACTATTTTTATACGTCTTGAAAGGGCAGGAAGAATAAATAAGAATCCTTATTTTCATGCGACGAGAAAATCTTTTATACAGTTAAAAGTATTGAAGTCGAGGTCGCAGTGCAATATGGCTAAAATATAGACCGGTAACCGAAGCGTTTGTATTTCCAAAATAGTATTGTATTGTGATTTCACTGCATAAAATATATTTCAGCTGCACCGCCGTCCGCGTGAAATCAGTCTATTACAGAGCGAATATAGCCTGTCGGGACGATGCGAGC
Organism: Zerene cesonia; assembly: GCF_012273895.1. Classification (NCBI taxonomy): domain Eukaryota; kingdom Metazoa; phylum Arthropoda; class Insecta; order Lepidoptera; family Pieridae; genus Zerene; species Zerene cesonia. Next base: position 6,416,402 of record NC_052108.1, read on the forward strand.
TAACTAAGATCGATGCTTATTTTTAACCTATAAAAACATCAAATTATTTAAATTAAATAATTTTCGAATAATTTTTGATATTATAAATCTATTAATATTATTACTTTATATACATTTTTGATTAAAATGTAACTGCATATATAATCTGTCACAGATTGAACGGGCCAACGAATATTATTACATTCTCTAATCATCCTAATACTTTTTAGTCATATCTGACTTAAACCCACCATTGGTATACATTAATGTAAATTTTCTTTCATTTTATTTAGAGCTTGTAATTCATGATACTCGTATCATATCAAATTAATTGCTTTCCAATTTCCAACGATGAAGCACTATAACTCGGTCGATGTGAGTTCTGCAACCCATCGAGGCTAGCATCTAGGTTAGGGAGCGGCTAACCGCTAATTTGTACTGTTTTAGGCACTGCAAGAATAATAATTTTCTATTTCCATTTGAGTAAGATATTCTACGAGTTTTTGATGATATGTGTCTAGAATTTTTATCGGATTTGAAACGGTGACAATTGTCAAATCATGACCACGCTCTTGCAAATAATATAATGCGGTATAAATTTACATTTGAGCATTTTTTCTAAATGTTAGGTTGTGATCGATAGTTTTAATTCTAATGTATCTTATCGGATACCTTGTATCACATGTATCGTATGTATATAATAAATGGAACAAAACTCACGCTTGACGTCGCTCGTCCCGGCTCCGCTCGAATGTTAAGATTCCTGTTTTATCCCAAGGGAGCATTTAATCGGGATAAAAAGTATCTTATATCCCAAGTCAGCTCATACCTAATCTGTATACCAGCGTATATTATTTCAGCTTGATTAGTGTGAAATTTTTGACTACAATGTTGACTAGAGATAACTTCTAAATTATACTTAGATATGAATGATTAAAAACGTATCCCATATTAAGTACAATTATGTACAAAGTCTGTGTTCTTCCCATTGAATAAAGGAAAATATTTATTCGTGTTTGTTTTTGAAAACAACTAGAGCCTAAAGGGGAGCGACAACATCAATGACACAAATATATCTGGACAATAAATACAAAGCTTTTACAGAACAACGCGACAGCAGTTTTTGTCAGTTTATTTTACGGGCAAAAAATGAGTACACTTTATGTCCTATTTTATTAGCGATTTCATGAAGAATTATTGAACCGTGAAGCGTGTTTCTTTTTACAACCAAGACTAATATGGGAAATTGTTTTATGATACAGGGAGTGATGCAATCTGTATGTAGTAAAATCCTTCTACTATAAAATGATAAGATACGGGTACCAGTGCTTAAGAATAGGAAGATTTTGGATGTCGCTTTTAATACAATAGAATAATGTTAATTGTATGGGAATTGTGTAATTTCATGAACCTACCTTTAATATATTGAATTATTTATAAAGATATCACAATTTACAACTATATTGAACTATACAAATTACGACATAATTTTAACCGTCTTCAATAAAGGGGTATTTATCGAATTTTATTTTTTTGGCTATGTTACATCAGAATTACTAGATGCCGCGATTATGATTGTTTAGAGGTATCATCTCCCCTTTATAGTTTGATCTCATTGAAGGTGGTTAGGTTTTTTTGTTAAAGACAGTCATTTAACTATAAGAAGAAGCTGCGGTCCCATTTATTCGTGACACAGACTTTTTTTAACACTCGTATAGCTCTCGACTTGAGACGAGTGACGTTCTATTATGAATTTCCTTTAAACAAAGCCACAATTTGTACATAGATCAGTTACTTTTGTATATATAATTAGCATAAGTATAGATAAACACGTTACTATAATGCCTTGGGACTGCTAGAAATTATGTCATGCATTTACACGCAAATGTAGAATGAATTTTTTAGTATTCATCAGACATCATAACATTACATTTTTACGGATAACAATTTTCTAAAGTTCGTTGTTATCATTTAAAAAACGCCATCATGTAAATGATCACCACCACCCATGAACATTTACAGTTTATGATATTATTATAATGATTATGGCTCCCCCACTCGCCGAAAAATACAATAGAATGCTACTATTCCACGCCGGTGTTCTCTGGTGGTGTATTACCTTCCTTGACTCACTTGAAAATAAGCTGATAGGAGATTGCCATTTGATACAGCAAAAGAACCACACACACCAACACATTACGCTGAGCAGAATTTTATGCGGTGACCTACAAAATTTAATTAGATTTTCATATTAAAATGAATTTAAATGTTGCTGTAATGCAGTACTACTTTCATAATTTTCATATCACGAGATTTTCTTCATATGCAAGCTTTAATTTTGATATAGTTGAAATAAACTCTCGAAAACTATCAAATTAAATGACCTGACAACTGGTGGGTTTCACTTAATTGATATTAAGATGGTTGATTTTTGATTTTTGACGTTTTCGTTGATTGTTGGCAACAACTGATGGTTGTTGTTTGAAAGAGTCGATTTCAGCCGAACCGAGATATAAGTTCTATAATTATTATTGTTTATATACGAAGAGCTACCAACCGACTTAGTGGTACACCTGTGGGTAAGCGATCGCCATCGACAATGAAATTTGAACAAGCTTGTCGAATAATAACAATAGAACTTCACTTCAGATAAGTTCGTTTCATTGTAAAATAATATAAAACTTACTGCACTTATAAATTAATCAAAAATCAAATCATAAACTATTATTGTGCACCTTTACTAGAAGAGTATAAACAAGAAAGAGAGATAAATAAAATCAGAAGTATAGAGAGCACAACAGGCGGTCTTATCACTTAAGCAGCGATCTCTTCCAGACAACTTCGTGGATAAGGAAAACGCAGTGCATATTAATGTAAAACAGTAAATTATATGTAATAATATTAACAATTGTGTACTGTTGTAATTTTACAACAGCCAGTAAATATGAATTTTCGAGATGGTATTATTATATTATATTAAAAGCGTTAATATATTTCTAGACGTCATAATTTATGACTTTCGATCTCAGTCTGAGTACTAAGCGAGAAACAATATAAATTGTGCTTTTATTTATCGGGTGTAGTCAGACTTTATTTTAGGTCTCAATGAAGACTAAATGGGCATAAAATAACCTTTAAAAGTAGCAAATGATCACACGTATAAATTACAATATCTTAACGATTTGGAGTGATCCCTTAAAACCACGTGATGCTGCGCCAGTTAACTATTAGGACTCACAATATTTAATAAGAGAAAGAATGATATAAAAGGTCAAGAAGCGTTGGTCAAAATGCCCATACAAAATTAGCTTATTGTCACAGTACGATGTGTGTCACAAAACATAAATCAATTTGCCATGACATGGCAACACGTTATATCGCATCACACTGACGTATCAGCAGAAACAGGCTGTTAGCATAAGCTTAGGTGGATTGTTCAGTGACACTAACAGCTATTCACAGCTGCAGGACAAACAATTTACACAGATATTACTGCGACTTGATTATATTTCATAAACAATTACTGTTATAGATAACAATTTAGAATAAAATTTCAATGAGTGTACGTACATTGGTGTGTTTATTTAGCTACAAGATGGATGGCGCTTTTGTTACGGCAGGATGTACTAATTATTGGAATGCGTGTAAGTAATATTAACATGAATTTCTCACTGCGATGAGGAAGAATTATCCATAGTTTTCCTGATCGATTGCCTGATGGTAAGTGGATATGCACATGTGCTTTTTTATTGTCATTGAAGTCGCAATGGAGCGATTTTATCGTATGATTTTTGTGTATGTGTAGTTAGAAGATTAAAAAGTGACATAGGCTTCTTTTATCGCAGTAAAGCAACTCATTCCCATGAGAAGACATATTATGATGTGCATTTGGATTACTTGAAAATATATAAATTCTGATAGATGGCACTATATTATTAAAAATATACATGTATGGCAACTGTTCATTTTCTGTCACACAAGCAATCGCTACTCATTGTAAAAAAATTACTACTACAACTAGTATCGTATAAATTTTCCCCTCGTGAAAATAATTAAACGAAGTGTGTCATTGGTCTGGTAAATAAATATATTTATAGATTAATTTAGTCTCGGACTGAACCTCTTTATCTACATAAATAGCCAGCAATAAGAACTCTCAAATTAATGAGAACAAACGCGTACGTAGTACGATGTTTAATATAATCTTTATACCGAGTAATAAAGTAAATAAAATACCACTACGAGTGTACATTACGTTCCTCTAGTGCAATACTAAACGAAATTGCACTGGAAAAGTAAAACGCTGCTCCATATACAAAGCAAAAAGCAGACGACCGACGCAAAGCAACGATTGCTGGTTGGTACAATTACTCGGAAATAAATCTAAGTGGTGGCATCTTACATTTCGTAGCTTGCCGTTTGGAGGCCGCCCGCGTCGCGCTAAATGCTTCCAGTAGTTTATTGAGAGACGTGATACGAATTGAAGCCTTCTAGAAAATTCTCTCAACAATTAACGTTCGCCTTGTTCGCTTGCAAAGTCAAATGTTAATGTAATTGGAGCCGCAGTTAAATTATAACGCGTTATCTCGTTTCTTATTTGTGGCACTGTTTATTTTTAAGTGTTTGTACAAAATATTCACTACAATTATGATTATAACACGATGGCTATAATTTACCTGCAGCGTTTCAAAAGTAAACTTTTCTTTAGTAGATAATATCTAAATATACATTTACAAATATTAAATGCTATTTTTCGATATAATACATAGAGGATATAATGTATATTGTAGTTTTTCATAGATAATAAGCCATTTACTTCTTTGACGATGCACTGTGAAAAGAAAAGACTAAACTAAATCATAAATAATACTAAATTAAATCATAAATAATAGTTATATGGAGAGGAGTTTCAAGAACTTAGAATTTGCAGAATATGTAGAATATGTACTTTTCTAGACATAATAAAAAGCTTAATATGATCATTGGTCATTAAATAATAATAAAATATCATATTAAATTAACAAATAGACACACACTGGAAAGAATAAGGCTGGTTTTAGCGTCACCCCGACTGCTTACTGATCGACAGTGCTGAGTGCTGAAAGCCGAAATGTTTGAACATCTATTAACACCGCACATGATGATACTGTTTTTTTTTGAGTGGGGAAATCTTGCATAGGTTCTCACGGCCTCCCGGGGAAGGAGCCATGGCTAATATCGGATTCCTACCTTCTAAAACCCCACTGCGTTCCGTCGAGACGCATTAATGAAGGAGCCATGGCAGCTGGTTAGTATTCGTCCGCGGCTCCCTACACGCTGACATCTATGCGTTATGCTAAAACAATTCATATAGTTACACGATTGGTGCACCGACCGATCGCTAGGCTGGATTTGAACACTTGCTTTTTACCGATCAGTAGCGACGCCTGTCCCCTCGGCAACCCACGATCCCACTTCAGCAATCGAATTAATCTATTAGAATTAGATTCTATTCTTTAAATCACATTATAAAATAGTAATAATTTATGTTGGCCGATTATGCCGTTATTGTGGGAGTCGAGCACGCTTCGGCACGAATTGGGCCAGCTCGCACCGGGGAAGTACCACACCCCCACAAAAAACCGGCGTGAAATAATAGCTTGCTATTGTGTTTCGTACGGTGAGTGGGGGAGCCGGAGGCCCATATCCTTTTCCTTACCCTTCCTAGTCCTTTCATTTTTCCTCTCATCAATCCTTTCCTAATCCCTTCCCAATTAAAGTTGGCAATCCATTTGTAATAGACCTGTCTGCAATAGACCTTACGCCTCTTCATGGGCGGTGGTAGCGCTTACCATCAGTCGACCCACCAGCTCCATTGCCGACATAAAAAAAAAAAAAAACCAATACGCAGATAACGTTACGTAATCGGTCCAACCGTTTCGGTTGAGCATTTATATAGAGATTATTTTAAGACACATCTGAATATTCATAATAAGATTTCTTACTCGAACTTCAAAAGATTTATTACAATTTTTTTTATATTCCGTTGACATTTGATTTTATTCATTTTCGTTACTCATTGCATAACAAACTGATTAATAATTTTCACTTATTTGAATAAAATATGAAATAACAATATAATTTCATATTAAGAGTATTAAAAAGCATATTATTTATATTGCGAACTTCAGTACAATGTGATCCAATCTAAAGTGACATGTCTGATGTGTATTAAAAATTCCTTTGAATATTTGCTAGTAAAGGCACGACACCTACTTTAATTTTCTTAAAGTCCCAGGGCATTATAGAAACTTATTTATTTATACTAATACTGTATAATAATATAAAGCTGAAGAGTTTGTTTGTCTGTTTGAACGTATTAATCTAAGGCATTAACACCAATTTCATTTTCCACCATTTCGTGATCTCTGAGTGCTACAAGCTATATTAAGTGCACCACGGGCGAAGTTTTGGAAAAACACTAGTTGTTACATATATACACAGCAATATAGCTGTGATCTTGAAATTTACTGAAAGAAATGCGAATATGCAAATAATATTTCAAAGCATATGAAAAAAAGATCGCATCAAGTGAATTTTATAAAATTTGATTTTTAACATTGTTATTTAACTCGTAAGTTCTTATCACTGTGTATATCTTAAAATTTAACATAAACTCATATTTTTCCTCCCATACAATGTCTGCCATTGCAGCATGTTTCTGAACACAAAATGATATGATACCTCCAGTAAGCATCCAAAGATCCCTTTAATCCTTAGTTACCTTCATACTTGGTTACATACAGTGATACAGTGACCCTACGCTTAATACACGTACAATTTCCTAAAACAAGCAAGATAACAATGGCCGAGCCTACAGGGTACGCAGGGTAAAGTAGGGACCATGACGTAATTACTCGAATGTAACCGCAGAGCCTGTAACGGCACACACAATTAACTCCACTAGGAGCCTGCGCGCAAATGAAACGCTTATCTCAGGTGTATAATGAAATGTTTTAAAACAGTTTAGTTCAACTACCGATTCGATTGGTAAGCGTCGTTCTTGTATTAATTGATATTTGAGACAGAGAATAAATAATCGATCAATAAACATTGCCCGTGCAGTTGAAGGATATTTTTTATATTATTAGTACAAATCTTTCATACCTGCACAATAACCGAATATCGTCGTGTGATGATTAGTGAGAAAATTTTAATGTCAGACAAAATATTTCTACTATTTAAATGAGCATTGTGTTCTTCTAAAACATTTTAATTTTAAAAATGTGAAATTAGCCCGCAAGCGTTAAAATGAAAACAAAAGAAAATCTGTTATGAATATATACAATACAAAGATATCAAAATGTTTTGGTTCTATATGACTGTTGTTTATTTAAATAAAATAATGAAATAAATGAAAACGACAAATCATTTGTTGTTGTAAACGAAGTATTTACTTTTAACATTTTAAATTTTTTTTAGTCTTGTACGTTCGTATTTAACTTCAATAATACACACTAAGGTAAAATTTTGACGAAAAGAATTCGATATTTGTAAAAAATTTAATTTTGCCATTTAGATAACAAGCTGAATATTATACTATTACAAAATTACTCGACAATCTGCCCAGAGTAAGTAAATACATTACAATTTATACTTTTATAAGCAACTAGCTGTGTCCCGCGGTTTCACCCGCGTAAGTCCGTATCCCGCAGAAATATCGGGATAAAAAGTTGCCTATGTGTTATTCCAGTTGTCCAGCTGTCTATGTACCAAATTTCATTGCAATCGGTTCAGTAGTTTTTGCGTGAACGAGCATCAAACACACACACATCCTTACAATCTTTCGCATTTATAGTATTAGTAGGATACCTATCGTTACGGTACAATTATTAAGTCCCTAATTCCCACATAAGGCAGTAAATTGTTCAAATTTATAATTAAATGTGTCGCACGTTAATTAGCAGAAATAAATTGACAATGTTTACCTACAGTGGTCAGTTTGTTTATTCAAGTGTACTGTTAATGAGACCTCCCAGAAGTTTTAGTATTCGTGCTACGTTTGCGAAATTAACTCGGACTTTATGAAAAGTATCTATGCTATTTTATGTGCTTGTATAATGTGTACAAACACCAGTTGTTTATAACGTTTTGAAGCAGTTATTTTTTATACTATTTAAATCGTTGTATTTTAAAAGTGTATTATAATACAATCTATTTTTTAGTGCCCATTGTGTCAATAAATGATTTGAAATTGTTAATTTTATTAAAGTAAAATTACTTTACTGGTAACACTGTATTAAAACGCATGTGCCTAATAAATTTTAAGGTTTCACATCGATCAAAATAATGCGTTAAATTGAAAGTAGTTGGTATGTTACGGATGAAATTTATCGACAGATTATAATCTTCCGGAATTTATTCAGCAAGATTGTAGTCTAACGGTATTTACAATTGAACAGTGACATAAACAAAATTTGCTGGCCGTTTATACAATTATTCAAACGAGTTAAAATTAGGTGGTTGAGTGGAACCGTGAAACAATAAGCGAAATCCTTCCGCAACTTGGCAACGGTGAAAATTTTAAGATCACAATCAATGAATATTAAAGCGCCGTGAATTTATTTAAAGCGCTCTGTTAAGTTTGAAACGTAAACAATTTGAAAGTGTTTCAATGAATAGTTCATGAGTTTCAGCGAGTAGTCGTTTTCAACATGCAATTAACAAAGTACGACTTGTTAACAATATATTCGCTGCGTCATAAACTATCTTGTACTATCTTTATGAAAGGCTTTGTGCTTCGCGGCGTTGCGAGTTCTGGTGTTATCTGAATATAGGTATATTGTGATGGCTAGCGTCTGTTTTTAATAACATTATTTATGTATTAACTCGATATTTTAGAGTAAAATATGGTATTTCGTGTGTAATAGTTCCAAAAATTATTAATATCACCTACTAGATTCTTGATACATGTATCTTGGTATTCAACTTTCTAGGGGGAGGTACCACTCCAAATTTCGTGTCAAACAGCGAAAGAATAACGACAAACGATTAAAAACTCTCGGAGTTATTCAGTGACAAAACAAAATAAATATAGTTTAAAAAAACTAAAAAACACGCTTTTCAAGCACATCAAACTAAAAACTATAAAATAATTTTTAA
>NC_052108.1:6426521-6434920 GCF_012273895.1 Zerene cesonia
AAAAAACGCAGTCGAATAGAGAACCTCCTTAGTGTTATAGAACAATTCGATTAAAAATAAATAACTATTCAATACAACTATTTTAGCCGCCAAAAAGATACATTTAACTTTCAAATAATAATTAATTAATCTCTCTTTTATTATAGTTATTTTAATTCAATTAATTTTCATACAAGTTCATATATAATTTATTCGTGTCATAAATATAAATGTTCAAAACGTATCTCAATGAAAACATACAAAACATTTCGGGCATAGTATATTTATAATAAGCTTTGTCACATTCAAAATAAGTAAGGTAATTATCCAACCCAGCGAGTCTCATACGCGCGAAATTTGTTTAGAATTTTAATTGTTTCAATTTAGTCACCGTGTAAGTAAGCGGACAAATGGTTATTATGACAAAAATATGGGTCAAATAATCCCTTGTAACAAATGTGTACTCTTGTACGTATTCGTGCATAAAAAGTTTTACTTTGGACTGTATAAATAAATAAATTAAAAAAATATATATAAAACTGCATCTGCGATCGTCTGTGATGTTTTTATTGAGTGAATTTTGAAATATTATATACATAATATTAACCTGAAATGTTTGGTTGTTTGATTTTTTTCAACGCGGTAATCTCAGGAACTATTGCACTCATTTCGATATGTACGTGATCCCTTAATGTTAATGGTTATATATGTAGTGCTTACGTATTTTTTCATATTTCATATTATTGGTACACATTTAAAAAAATCATAAAATAAATAATAAGACGCAAGTGCCTGCAACATAAGCAATTTCTAAATTGATTTATGATCACCGCTTATACCCTCACTACACGCTACACCTCACCCTTAAATGTAACTGACAAACGTAGGCATTAATCACAAATGAACTTATTCATTTATTTATTTATTTAACTCTTCAACAACATTGTACACAGAAGGAAACTTAGAGATAATAATAATAATGAGTAAAATAAAGCGTACAATTTGTTTGGCGGCCTTATCACATAGAAGTGAACTTAGTAAGTACACCCCTCACAAAAACACGTTTCTACCTAAAATAATGTAAAATACCAATAAAATCACCCTTGAATCGTAAAATATGATTTTTATCAAAATTTGTTTTTTATCAATAGCAACCCAGCCCCTTTATAGCCAACGGTCAAACAATTTTACAACCACGATATTATCTTGCTGAATCCGATGTTAATAAAATTACGGACGGTAAGGATATTAAAAATTCGGGAAATGATAAAATTCGTGTATCTATTTGTTTTTATCGTAGGTTTGGATATAATGTTTTCCTTTTTTGTTTTTAGAGGTAGAATTATAATATTATAAGTCAATTTCCTTTCCCTGAATAGTGTTATTTAAATTAAATTAACAATAATTAATAACTTATACCTTCCACGGTTAAATATGAAACACAAGATCTTTTTGACTCATCTACCAACGTACAGTCCGAAATACTAGACCGATCGGTGTGCAATTTGGCATGAAGATATGTATATAATAGGATAAAATAGGTAGTGAACGTTTGGACCAAGAAAAATGATTTTGATCACATGAGCGATGCTGCGGGCAACAACTAGTAACTCATTACTTCGTTTATTTTGTACTCGTCTTGACCCGCAATAAAAACTTTTAAAATATAGCCTATATATAGGCTGATTTTTAACAGGTTAGATTGACATTTTAATTGAATCTGCTAAACTGTAAGTTTCAAACACAACATTAACCAAAACACGCTATAGTTCCTTATAGATATTTCACCGACATTTAACTCGAATTCATGAGCGCTTCCATGAAATTTCGCGGTTAAAGCAGAGATAAAGTGCTACTGCATCACAGGGGACTGACAAGGACGCGGCTAAAGGGTTATGCTTTATATTCCTAGATAATGTTTATTACAAGATCATTAAATAACATTAAGTATTTATTTGGGAGTATACTAGGCCTCACTGTGCTTTTATTTTATTCAAATTAAATTATCAAAACACAACACACGGCAAATAATTCAAACGATTATTGATTACTAGCTGCGCCCCGCGGTTCCACCTTGTCCACCAAGTCTTTATCCCGTTGGAATATCGGGATAAAAAGTTATCTATGTGTTATTCCAGTTGACCAGCTATCTACAAAACAAATTTCATTGCAATCAGTTCAGAAGTTTTTGCGTGAAAGAGCAATAAACACACACACATCCTTAAAAACTTTTGCATTTATAATATTAGTAGGATTATTTTTACTTCTTATATTAGTCATTGAAAATAACAACACACATAAACCAGCAATCCATTGCGAATGTTCCTTCATTTATATAAACAAAGGATATCTAGTTCAAATCGAAATAATAAGACAAAACGCAAAGGGCTTTGTTTCACAAGCTCAAGAAACAAAACAGGGGATCTTAGTTGTAATACGCTTACCGAGATGTGTCTGAATTGCTGTTTACATATATTTACCTTACATTGACCAAAGAGATTGTCTTTCTTGTAGCAATATTTCTACAACTGAGTGCTTTCTGAATTGTTGTTTTTTTATGTTATAGCGGACAACAGAGTTGGTGGTTACCGTCGTAAGCGATCCGCCCATGAACATTCGCAGAGGTAATGCTTCTGCCAATGCACTGACCTCTTTTAAGGGGCCAGGGATAAAGAAAAGATTGACGACTGGAAAGAAGGAATAAAGGAACGACTTACGTTATACAAAATAGGTTGATCATCGATGGAATTACATTTCATCAACGTAAACTGAACCGAGCTCAAGTAAAAGCAAGTTCAAATCCTAAACCTATGATTTTTCGCGTTTACATGGCTCTTTTACTATGCATTATTATATCTACACTATCTACATTAATATTATAAAGAGGAAGAATTTGTATTTTTGTTTGTTTGTGTGTTTGTTTGTAATGGATAAACTTAAAAACTGCTATACCGATTTTAAAAATACTTTCACCATTAGAAAGCTGTAATATTACTGAGTGACATAGGCTATATATATACCCCGAGCAAAGCCGGGACGAACAGCTAGTCCCTTATATTGCTCATGATTATCATTGTACATATTTAGCCCATGGCCTTCCTCAATAAATGCGCTATCTAACACTGAAAGAATTTTTCAAATCGGACCAGCAGTTCCTGAGATTAGTGTGTTCAAACAAACAAACAAACTCTTCAGCTTTATAATATAAGTATAGATTAATTAAAAGTTAAATTTAGTTTAGAAGAAAGTTTTGATGCAGATATTTTTATTATTTGATGCAGATTTTGTTTATTTATTTATTTTTAGGGATCACAAAAGGTCGTTACGCCAGCCGAACCCTAACGTAACGCTGAGTCGACGGTTCGCACGGGAACGTATATTACTGTATGCAGCGAATTCCTTTGGTGCGACGTAACTTTAAGTTTTCATGTTAAATAAGTTTAGTATTATATTCATTACTTTTTACCACTTGCATCGTGCGAGACATCTTGTAATCTTTATAATTAAAGTATTTTTATAAGTAAATTCGACTTTTTTTTGGGGCCTCCGGCTGTGTGAAACATAATTCATGTATTCTTAAGCTATTTTATACACAACCTGTTATATGTGACCACGACTTACACACAAGTTGAAGGATATTTTGAAAATTGTATTAACTACATGTGAACTCAGATTAAATGGAGAAATCGTTTTACATTTAATCGAGTTTTGGACTGATGTAAACTCGAAAATAGAACTGAAGTCTACTGAACGCATTTTGGGGTTTTATTAGCGGAATCGGCCTTTATAAGTACAATAAAGATTTCAACATTTAATCCATTATCCATACCGAATCTATACCTTGTAGAAGTAATATCTTATAATACTGAAATCCTTAGATAATATAACATTATTGTAACGTATTCTGTACGATAAACCTTTAGAAATATACTTCAAACAAACACGTTTTCATGTAAACCTCATATACATTTTTTTAACCATCCATTTTGATTTGGGCTGACGTTTAGAAGATTTATATCGCTGTGGTGTTACGCGCTTGTGATTTTACAAATAATGGACTTTGGGAAAACAAATTTTTATTCGCGTTCGAAATTGGTTTGTGAAGCATACTATGCTATTGAAATCACCTTTATTTAGCTACATAACATTGATGTCTTTTATAATAATTGACGTGTAATATTCGTTTTTGAATCAAACGTTGTTGGATATGAATATCAAAATATTTTTAGTTTAAAAACGTTAGGTATGTGACATTTTTTTACCTGTTATTGTTACACAGATACACAAGTATACGTCACATAGTTTTTTGTTTGATATAACATCCTACCCATTTTCCTTTTCTTTTAATAGAGGGCAAAACTAGTTATCTCCGTTGTGGAAGCTTCTGGGCGACGCATTAACACTAACAGCGTATCCCTACTAATAATGTAAAGATAATTTAAATGTGTTTGCTTGTTCCTCTTTTACATGGCAACGGAGCTATTATTATGGTACAAATTTTATGTCTGAAATATATAAGACGTTAGAGGTATTTTTAGTGTGGTAAAACATATCATTCCTATACGAAAATCTATTACGATGCTTATTTGAAATATTCCAAATTTTATAAATCCTGATACATGGCGTTATGTAAATGTTCTTGGACGTAGCGGGTGAAGCCGCGGGCGAAAGCTAGTTCACTATAAATCTGACAATCCTTGGATTTGACACTACAGCAGTATCGTATCATGTCCAAAACCCGTCTCTTATCGAATTTCACACCAGTAAAGGGCCCATTAAACATTTAGGTTGTAGTTGTATTCAATTTCAAAGTCGTGTTATCTGTAACAGATAGCTTTAGAGGTTCTACATACGCAGAACTTGAGCGTTGACGCGATTTCATAGATGGATGAGGTTTTAATGGTATTAGTTGTAATTTGTTTAACACGTATAGTTTCGCTTTAGCTAATGGATTAATAGGTGTGTTTTCTTGGTAATGGTGGAAAGGTGAATTTTCCGAAACCGCTGATATGTTTGGTGAAATATCGTGTATGTTATTCAATCACACACACATCACAGATGATATATATATATATATATATATATATATATATATATATATTGGAATTGAGAACACATTTCGGTACCAAATATGTTTGTTTGGACGATATCCTTATAAATTATATATATTATTAATTTCATGCGCCTTAAAGAAAATTTAAGCAAAATCTTCGACGATCGAATCTTACAATTGGATTCTTGTTGTTTGTAATTGACCAGATTATTCTGTTTAAAGGCAAATTGATTAATTATTTTTTATACTTCTTATAAACGTCCAGATTGACGGGCATCTAGTAAAAACGTTTACAACGTGATCCTCGTCCCATACCATGGTTCTTGAACACTAAGTTTAATGGATGTGAAAATGTTACTAATTATTAACTACTTTCTGACAAAAATCAATAAATAAACCAAGAATAAAAATGTTCTGGAGAATTCTACTTAACGTATAGGTAAAATATGTTTTGTGTCATTTTATTTTTTTTGCAGTTTTATGCCCAAAAAGTGAATATCTTACGTCCTATTATTTCAATGGAGATTGTGATTTTATGGAGAAATAAATATTTATTATGATATTTGGATTATTATTTGTTGACATCTATTAAAAACTTAAATTACGAAGAAGTTCTTGTTAAAAAATAATACATTATTAAATTAAAATTAACACTTAACTATTTGGAATAGAGTTAATTAATTTTTAAAACTCAATTATTATTATACTGAAATGTTATTCATGGCTATGCATTAATCGCGAATTTGACATCTTCGCAGACCGACTTCCAAGCGGAATGATTGTTAAATTTTTCACAAAAAAATGTACTCGTTATTTTTCAATAAATAACACAATGCTCTTCCATTAAAATTTTCTTAACTGAAATGGATTTAACGCGGATAAACTTATAGCAATGTAGTCCAAGCTCGAACTAGGACGAGGCGGACGATATTGCGAAAATTTATGAAACTTTCAAAAGTTCTCGGCACTTTCATTGTTGTGTAATAATCATACAATACAATGCCCATTGCATTCAGTTTTAAATCGAAGAATATTTTTATTTTTAATTAAATCTGTACGCGCATACAAGACCGATTACGAAAATATTTCATTTGACAATTCTTGCTGCATTGTTGTTAGTTATTTTTATTTGCTTTACTACGAGAAAACTAAATACGTACATTACTTTATTTATCGTTTTTCATTAGTGTAACAAATATGTATTTGTTATGAAATTATAGTAACACTGTAATTGATTAATGTGCAATGATTTTATTTATTATTAACTAGTTAATGTATATTATCCATTTAAGGTATCTTTACCATATGAACTGAATTAAATCAATAATTTTGATGAAGCGAAAACAATAACGTCCTAATTGAAATCATATCACACCGAACTGTCCAATAAATTAAACGACTTCGCTAACAAACTAACAATAAATCACGTTAAAACCTGGCTAAATATCTCCAAAGACACGTATCGCACAATTTATGGCACAAATTAGCTAAGCGTCGACTGCAATAAATTTACATATGAAACTCATAAGTTTAAACCCTTGGACCTTGTTTGTAGCTGGAAACGGTCACAGTTTTCTTACAATTGAAGCAATTCTGTGGACGTTCCGAGTGTTTTGTTTGTCCCTCGAAAGTTTTTAAAGCCACATAAACTACTCTGCGCTCATGGAAATGTTTTTGTTTTCAGAAGATTAACGAGTTAAGTCTATAAATGTTGAATATAAATGGCGGATTTATATTTTAGTGCAACTTCAATTCTTTTGTGTTATGTTAAGTAGGAGAGTAAGAAATGCTGCCTCGAAAACATTGTTAATACGGATGGATTATTTATAAGCAAAATTTCTTAAACCGACCGTCTTCCTAGACAACTACAACTCAACTACATACAACTACACTCTTAATTTAATTCCAGTTCAAACATTTATAAAATACACATTTTTTCAAAATCAATTATCAGCTGTGCAATTTGTCAATTATATACTATTTAAAACATTCAATCAATTTAAACAATTTTGATCAGATTTAACAATATCCACTTCGAAATCATCATTACGTTTACGCATAATGTACACACTCCATTACGAATATCACTCTCCAAAGTGATTCAGACATTAGTGCATATTAATTGGCATCACATCTAGTGCGAGTAAATCTCGACAAGCCGGAGGTAATAAGGTGTTTAACACCAGCCATATTGCAATTCGGAATCATCGCGTTTTCCTAAACGATAAACATATCGCATTGCAGTCAAATATATTGCGTATTTAGCTCAATGATTATTAGGTAATGTAATAAATTACCTATTTAGACCCTAAGATTGAAAAAGTCGAAAAACGATTTTATTGAATACATTAAACTGCCCTGGACATTTGACAGAATGTTCCTTTTTCATTGAATCTTCAACGAACCTTCCTAATACTCAAGGGATTTTAATATCTATTTGTTAAGTACTAGCAGTCCGCCCCGTGGTACACATATATCTTCACTAGTTGCGACCCGCGGTTTTACCCGCGTAATTCTGTGTCCCGTAGGAATATTGGGTTAAAAAGTTACCTATGTGTTATTCCACTTGTCCAGCTATCTTCGTACCAAATTTCATTGAAATCGGTTCATTAGATTTTGCGTGAAAGGGTAAGAAACATACACATATACTTACATCCATTCTCTCAAACTTTCGCATTTATAATATAACTAGGAGTAGGATAGCACTCAAGGATCAAACAATACAAATCAGTCCAGTAGTTCCAGAGATAGCACTTTGAAACAAACAAACAACTCTTTAGCTTTATTTTAATTGTATGAATGTTATCCCGTCTTTTCGAACCATTTAAAACGAATAAATCGCCTTTATAATCTATTAAAAGCCCTTTATTGCCAAATGTTTACTCAAAATATATTATTTGCATCTAGATTTTTCGATACATAGTTTAAAAGAAAAATGATATTATGCGTTGGGTCTCAAGGTCGAATAAAGAACAGGAATACGCTTTTAACCCCTAACTTTTAAGGCGTATGAGTCACAAGTTTGTCTTTTACGATTACTATGGAAGAGGGTGATACTTTAACGGATCGTAAAATTGTTCAAAACATTATACTATGGTGTGGATAGTATGGAAGTTAGTTACAATTGTATGTCTGAATGTTGTAGTTTAAATAAACAGTGTAAATATTTCTATCTACATTAACATATTTGCTATTCAACGCCCTTTCATACAGAAATATTTTTAATTGCCTGATTATAAGCTAATAATACTGATGAGATGGTCAAAGGATAAGTGGTGACGTAAAAGGCGAGTGTATACCTAGTCTTGCCATAAATATTGTAATAAAGAAAAAAGAAAATTGTTAACTGCAAATAACATTTATTACT
>NC_052108.1:6435920-6484610 GCF_012273895.1 Zerene cesonia
AGATTCGAAATTCAAATGTAATATTTTTTTATAATTAAGTGTAACAGTATTTATGGCCAGACTAAGTATATATATGCTATTTACTTTATTTTGAACCGACTTTAAAAAAAGGAAGGTTCAACTGTGTTTTTTATGTTGTTACCTCATAGCTTTTTAGAAGAACTGATTATTTTTTATGTACAGTGTGGAACACCGAAAAGAAAATCACTGCTTTTTAAAGCTTATTTTTATACCCATATGATATTATTCCTATATGATATGAACGAATGTTGACGCACAAATCACACGCTAACACCAAACGCCATACGTTTTAGTATTATTAAGATTTGCAACACAATTAAAACATTAGTGGTCGGCGATTAATACAAAAACAGTGGCAGTTATATGGGACAAAGTACGCTTAATAAATTTCACTACGCTAAGCCATTTTCTTTTTGTAGCTAATTTACGGCTGACAACATAAATTGAAGTTTAAATAGTGGTTCACTGCCGGCTCCGTTACTTGCAATCGCGAGGTTATATTGCATTCAATGAATGGGTGCATTTAATATTAACTGGATTAAGAAACCTGTTTACAAGGCGTATGGGTTCATTGCAGATTACGTATTGAAATGAATAATGGTTGAATGGTGGAGAATTGAATATCCCTGTATTACCTATGGACGATTATTTACTAACCTATGGGCGGTAATCGTATTATTAAATCATGAGAGGTGAGTGAGATTAAATAAAATCAATGCACATTTAATATTTTTTCATATGTATTGTAATAATTATTAAATCAATAACGCGCTTTAATGATAACATGAGGTGCATTGTCTCCCTTGGTCTTACGCAGAGTAAAGAAATTATTTAAAACCTATAAATCCTAATCAGGGTAAAAAAAGGTCTTGATGAGCTTGATGAGCAGCTTCAATGAAATCTCGTAAGAGAAAATCGTATAAGAATCAACAAGATACAAATATAAATTAACTGGTTTTTGTCCGTGGCTTCGCACGCATTAATTCAGATTATTTTAATAGAAGTTATTATACATTTAAACCTTCCTTTTGAATGACTATAGAGTCAGATTTTGATAAGGTTTCTTTTTAAAAGATAGCTTTTAAAAAGAAACCTTATCAAAATCCGTTGCATAGCTTTAAAGATTTAAGCATGCATAGGGACATAGGGAGAAAAACTAACTGTCTTTGTTTTATATTTAGTGATAAAAAAATAACTCTTAAAAAGGCACATAACATGTACGAGTAGACCTTATTGCTCATCCAGCCACCCATATTTACAAGGTATTGTAGACGTGGACGCGATGGAACAAAATCGTTAACATAACAAGAAATAATACGTACCTAGATGATTAAATAAATTTTTTTTTTTTTTATATCACAGTCGGCAATAGAGCTGGTGGGACGCCTGATGGTAAGCGCTACCACCGCCCATGAACATTTGCAGAGGCATAAGGTCCATGGCAGACCTTACCCCTCTACAAATGGATGCCGACTTTTTGGGAAGGGATTAAGAAAGGATTAGCGATAGGAATAAAGGAAAGGACTGAGAAGGGTAAGGAAAAGGTTATGGGCCTCCGGCTCCCCCACTCACCGAACGAAACACAGCAGAATGCTATTTCACGCCGGTCTTCTGAACATACCTAGGTACTTACATAAAATAATAAAAAAAATTACCCTAGTAGGAACTATACAATAAATTAAGTCAACAATAGCAAATAGTAAGCATTATAGAAAAAATATAGACCAAATGACGTTATGTTAATTGAATAGAAACATTCTATAGAACATATTATCATGTAACGAAACAACACAACGACGATTTCAATTGTCCAAAAGGGTTCGCAACAAACAATCTCGTTCACAAAACATAAGCGCAATTTTAAAAAGCCATTCAAATTCTAAACCATTATTCCATTACTGGAACAATTATCGACTTACCAAGTCGAAGTTTGTTGCTGTTCACTAATTAGTGTTGGATACAATCAATGCGGCCATGTGGAATGAACGTTTAGTTTACTTGTTCGTTCATACTTGTTAATTGGGATTTGTTGATTGTGTGCGATTGGCAATTGTTTAACGGCAAATTTGTTTACGATAAATAAAGTTTTAAAAAATTTAATAAACACGCTTTAAGAGTAATTTAAATGGTCTCTCTTATACGTAAGGAAATAATTCTGTCGATCCTAATCAGGATGATAATATAAAATCAAGATAATATTATTGTATTGTGAGCGATCCTTGATAAGTGCACAGAGTTAAATCTGTCAGCTTAAATTGCGTCAAGACAGCGTCTAAAGGAGTCAGTTACATACAAAACATACATAAATATACAGATAAAGGAATAAATGCATGTTAAAAATATTTTTTAACACCTAAATAGCGCAGGCTGTCAGCGAAACGGCTCTTGAACAATAGATAGTTAGTGTTTTATTGAAATAAATTTTCCACAAAAAATGTCACCAACGTCCTTCGGTGAGGTATTAATTTATTTATTTAAAGAAAGGCTTACCAACTTTTTGTATTATTTTGAGTCAGTGTATATCGACTTGGATATAGATTTTAAATCTTCTTACACCGTGTTTTTTAATATTGCTTAATTATTTATTAAAGCAATATTTAAAAAAAACCCGGTTGTGACAAAATGAACTGGTAATTGCATTAATTATTTAATCAGTATAAACTGGAGAGACAATATAAAACGTCCTTATTGTAAGAGTCTATATCATAAGTTTCTTAGTCATAAAGAATAAACAGCTCTTACCTTCTAAAACTTATAAAGTAGGTGGTCACCATATCGTCTAAAAGCAGTACTAACTCCAGTGTGAAAAAGTGATAACGCTACATGATCTATATAGCTCTGCCTTTTTCCCTCACTAGAATTAGTAGTGCTTTAAGATGTCACAATAACCCTGGATCTAGATGCAGCGTCTAAGTAATGTTTCTTCTTTAATTTCAATAGATATTAGAGATCGGACTGAGCCCTCTCTCTAGTCGAGTACTTCTTGTATTAAAGGCATAAATAATAAAAACGTGTAACTTGGAATTGTCAAGTGTTGCGTGAAATTTCAAACGCTACGCTCTGAGCGGATTAATATTAAAATTGTTCCAAACATCACAGCTCGGTATCCGTTTAAATTACTCTGACGTGTCACGTAATGTACGGCAAATGTTTTAATTGGATTATTTTCAAAAGTTACAGCGTTGTTTTTATAATTTTTACAGTTTCGTGCGATTTGTTATTGTGTTCGTGTATGCATGTAGTATAGAAATTTTCTATGTATTTATTTTATTTGCAATGCGATCTAGTAAAAATCAACGATTTGCATTAATTATTTATCGATTATTTTATCTACATATGCGATTTAAAAGTAAAGAGTTTGTTTTTTTGTTTTAACGCGCTAATCTCAAAAACTGCTGTTATGTTATATATTTACACCACAGGGAAAGCCGGGGTGGACCGTAAGTCTATAATATACAATAATAATTATATTGCATGAAAATTATTTATATTCTATTTGACAAAAGATTATTTGTTTCTTGTTGACCATATAAAATTAGCGCGATATTCTAACTTCAAAAAAACAAACAACAAACAAAATCATGTAGTACAAACCAGATGTATAACGAATCACAAACATCCATATAAAAAATTTCGCATAATTATTAATTTTTGTCTAAATTATTCAAGTATAAAATGTACGTCTCTACACTAAACCAGGTCTACGTTAAAAACCACGTCATCACTAGACAATGAATTAAACAAAACAAATTTTCCCATTCACAACTAGTTTAGGATACAATAAATTCTTAGATTCCGACCTCATAAAACTCCCATTCATGTAAGTTCTTAATTTACAAGCATTGCAAAAGTAGCGCATGACATTAATTATTAAATACTAGTGCCAACCGTAAACACTCTGTATAAATTACTGCAATAATTTAAGTCTTGGACTAAACAGACCTAGTGGCATTGGGAAAGATTAAGTGGAGTGTATTGTGTGAAAATTATTAATTTACCGCTTGTTTCTTTATAAAATATTTTGGATTTTCTCCAAGAACAATATTCGATGCATGTGCAGACAATTTTAGCGCACTTTTTTGCTGTTTCATCCAGCTTTATGTTCTGTTTGCCCTTGTGTAGAATATACATACTAAGAATATCTTCTTTTAATATATATTAGATTTTTACTGTACCAACATGTATATTATATACTGATGATGCATTTCTTTTAGTAAATCGAATAACTGGCTTTGGGTTTGAAAAAGTACCTATAATTGAATACAATAGTATTTTTATTAAATGTTCACCGTAGTTAGTTTTTCTGTATGTTATAAACACCTTAGAATGAATAACAATGCTTATTCATTCCACCTACTAGCCACAACAGCATCCAAAGACAATACGTAGTATATACATTTGATTCTAATCTTTAATTACACGATAAAGCTAGGGAACTTTAAACCAAGACTCTTGTACGAGAAACACGTGGAAGTTTCGAGAAGTTCGTGCTAGTTGGTCCGTGTGCGGCCAGTGTTAGACTTTAAGAACTTCGTACGTCGTACATGAGTTAAAATGTAGTGCTAATTTGGTGCATTCGGTGAGTGTGTATGAAAACGTACATTGGGATGAACTGATCATCGAAAAGTTTAAAGGGAAATCTATACTCAACAAGGAATGATTTAATTTTCTATATATGTAATAGATTAATTAAAACCTACATTCAACTACTTTATGTATGTAAAAGGTTAAATTAAAAAGCTCTTAACCAGTTTTATTGTAAACTAATACAATCAAAAATACACCTAAACTAAAAATTATTTAGAACTTTGATAGTTATACTGAACGAAGTATTGCTATACTAATAACTTATACAAATCTCCAATACCTAGTAATCAAAACAATGATGCCTTCGAGATAACAAAAGTGGATAAACGATAATTATTGGATTTTGTGCTGTTTGTGTAGTGCTGTGTTGAATATCGAACATTATAAATAAAGGCTTTAAAAGCTATCCTTATGCCACTGACTATGCTAATTCCATTAGAGTTTATAGATTATGTTAATAAGTTATCATTGTTTGATCCCAAATGTCAAGGTGACATTTAAAAGACGTTGGTAATTGGTGACATTGTATCGATTAACCTTCGCAGCGTGAGATTTTATATATAGAATGTGAAATATTTGACATAGAAATTCATCAGTCTGTAGAGAAGTGTTCTTGAAGGCCCCTCGTGGCTGTCAGCATCCCTTTGGTTCCTGACGCCGGAGAGCCCTCTTGTGGCGTTTTCGGACTATTATTGTCATTTCCATCTATCATATTTTGGTGTCAATTAGCTAGGAGAGCATTTATCGTAAAAATATTTATTAAAGAAGAATGGAGAATCATGAGCGATGGGCTATCTAGGTAGGTTGTCTTAAGTTTTTGTTCGACTTTCTATTATGTATGTTTGTTACGCAATAACAAATGATTAATAGATGATTGGTATTTTACACAATGTTATTACTGGTAATCATGCTCTGTTGATCATCTTTGTCCCATTTGTAAAACGGTCGTCAAGAAAATCAATGTTACCGAATCGTTATGTATAACTTATACTGGTGTGGCGATCGCTTTAGCATCATTAGGTTATAACATATTAGGTTAGGGTGTAAGCCAAATTAAATATTTTTTGCCCAAGTGTATTTTCGGTTAGATCCTAAATTAAGAATATACATCGCGCCATAATTTTAATTCATAAAAATGTGCATCAAAAAGCTGATTATTGATGGCATAATTGTTCTAATATTTATATACTAGCTGCGCCCCGCGGTTTCACCCGCGTAAGTCCGTACCCCGTAGGAATTACGGGATAAAAAGTTGCCTATATGTTATTCTAGCTGTCTACGTACCAAATTTCATTGCGATCGGTTCAGCAGTTTTTGCATGAAAGTGCAACAAATATACACACATCCTTACAAACTTTCGCATTTATAATATTAGTAGGATTATGTTTATCAATTTATAATACTAGCTGCACCCGGCAAACGCTGTTCTGCCTTACTCTGATCATTTAGAGGGATGAAAATAGATGTTAGCCGATTCTCAAACATACCCTATATGCACACAAAATTTCATAAGAATCGGTCAAGCCGTTTCGGAGGAGTATGGCAACGAAAACTGTGACTCGAGAATTATATATATTAGATAATATAATGTACTATATCAATGTATAATCGTACATCTGTTCTTGAAAAAATGTGTTGCTGTTATTTTTATCAAAAGTTTAAATGTCGTTACTAAGTGATATAAATACAGCTAACCTTGAACTAGACCTGTGACAAAAATATCGAGATGTGTAGATGTGTAATTCAGTTGTTTTTACAACATGTTAAGAAGACGCAGAATTTTAAAATTTATGTATGTACGATAATGTGTTTCTCTGTGATTTGGTTTAATAACAATTTAATATCTGTTAAATTATAGAGAACTAGCAAACCCGGCGAACTCCGTTTCGCCACCAGATGGCTGTATGTGAAAAATGATTTTCCCGCTTGTCTGTTGAAATTTTTCCTGATTTTTTTTTTGCTATAAACCTCACGGAGCCCGATACCTTTCCAACGAATGCAAGACCGTGGAAATCGGTTCGTGCGTTCTGGAGTTATAGCGTCAGGAAGGAAAACCCGACTTATTTTTATATAGTAGAATACTTGAAATGTTGTTAGTGGAATTTTTTTATCGTAATAATAACCACTAAACACGATAATGTGTGTATTTACTTTCCTTGAATATCAAAATATTCCAAATACTAAAATGCAGTAAAATAATTTCATTTAATTTTTAGTTTTATAGCATTGAAATTTTTTCTGTTCTTTCAAAATTTCTAATTTCATTTATATTATTACACAACATGACTGTTCTGTTGTCTTTTTACTTAACGAAGGGTGTTATACGGTTGAGGTGCCTGTGTGTGTGTGAATGTGTCTGCGTCGGCTTCGTAGCTCCCGAACGGATGCACCGATTTCGATTTTGTGTGGTTTGCTTGAAAGTTGAATTAGTCAGGAGTGTTTTTAAAATCCTAAAAACTAAATGGGATTGAGGTTTATTAAATTTAAATATAAATTGGATCATATCAATTTGAATGTATTTTTTTTTTTTTGTTATCTTATAACTTTTTACTGGGTGAACAAAGTTTAATGAATCGTTTTTATTTAAAAGTTGCTGCTTCCTGTGCCGCTTGCATTTAAAATTGGTCGAGTTCTGACAGATTGTTTCGTTAAAAATAATTATTTGTTTATCAATTTAACTCTTCAACAAGCTTGTAATAACATGTCACAATCTTCTCC
Organism: Zerene cesonia; assembly: GCF_012273895.1. Lineage (NCBI taxonomy): Eukaryota > Metazoa > Arthropoda > Insecta > Lepidoptera > Pieridae > Zerene > Zerene cesonia. Next base: position 6,443,247 of record NC_052108.1, read on the forward strand.
TTCTTTATTTTCATTTGTTAATCATGGTTGGCAGGTATGGCTTAATAAGTAAATAACAAGATTGTACGAGGACGACAACAAATAACATGGTTTAAAAAGAAACAACGTGTTGGGGGGCCTTATGACTGAGAAGTAATCTATTTAATACTAGCTTTCTGCCCGGGGCTTCGCCCGCGTGTAATTCGGTTATATCGCGCGACATGTAAGGAGTAGCCTGTAGTTTTTCCCAAGGTCTAGACCTAATACCAAACCTTTTTTCTCAAGTTGAGCTCCATATTTATACCAAATTTCATCTAAACTTGTTTGACAATAACGAACTTTCATATAAACTTTCATCCCCTATTTCAACCTCTTCTACCCTTTTTTCGTGATAAAAGGTGTCCTATGTAATTTTCCAAGTTCAGTTCTATCTTTATACCAAATTTCATTAAAATCGGTTCAGTGGTTTACGTGTGAAAGCGTAACAGACAGACATAGTTACTTTCGCATTTATAATATTAGTAGGGATTATTAAGTTTCGATTGCACCTTCTGTTTTATTATTCACAGTACAGAACTAAAATTAGCTTGTCCACTATGCACTTCCATACGAACTTAAGTACCTTCAAACGGTTTACCTGTTCCTAGCGTATGTTAATTATAAACACAGCACATACGCGACTAATTTTAGTCAGAAATTTAATTCATTCTCGGAAGCCGGAACTGCGAGGCGGGAAATGATAAAGCTTTAATGGCGTCCGCTATTAACACCCAGCTGAGAAGATGATGCATCGCTTTGTGTACCTAAATTGAAGTTTTGCATCTGCTTTCTATAAAGACTGTTAACTACTGAATGTTGAATTATTAATTTAGTGTATTATTTTGATTTTTTGGAATGCTGCTGGTATTTTTAAAATAATCTTTGCTCTTTTATGACAATAATTAAATGCATAGTAATGTTACGTTATTATTTAAACTAATTACGAAATTCGTAGTTTTATTACCTTTCACAATATAACAAAATGGTTTGAACCAACCTCTTCACATAATAAGATAAATTCGTGAAATTATTATATTGTCAGAGATCCTTGATAAGTGTCCAAATTTTAGTTTGAATTTGAAGTGTCCGTTCAATACATACATAAAAATGCAGTTTATAAAACCATGTTTTACACACTAACGTTCGCGTACAAATATCAGGGCTAGTTATTTCATTTATTTATTATTTTATTATTATTATATTATCTGTGATCAGGAGTTAGATTCCACTCGCTATCAAAGCGTGTATGAGTCATTTAAATATTTATTTTGCACCTAAATAATGAGTCCACAAAATTATGTTATTCAACACACGACGAATCCCTTCTTACATTGTTATTTGTTACGAGTGTTTTATAAAATGTCGATGACATCACTTATTGTAATTTATATACTAGACGGCGCCACAATTGTTTGAATATCTGCCAAAAGACTTGACTTGAGAGATATTCTAGCGTTTATTTGGTGAGTGAGCTATATTTAGCTGTTCCCAGTTACATACAATTAAACGTTTCATTGAGTATTCTAGGTTACAAAAATGTGTATACAAATATTTTAATAGTTTGTAATGTTTTGGTATATATTTTATAAAGTAAACATCACGGCAGTATGGACGCAATGCAAATTGGTTGTAATGTATCTTTTGTTTGATATAATATTATTGTTGCTAGACTCAAATCAAACTTAAGCCATGCTTACATCAGACTAGCTTTGAAATGAACACAATAACAAAATATATTTAGTTACACGGTTTTAGATTCTAATTATGGGCTTCCTGTCAATAATGACTTTAAACCCAAGATTTTAATAGGAAAAATTTAAACCCAAAATTTCAATGGGATTTTATTTAGCTCGAAATGAAAATGGTAAATTAAAAAAATACCATAGTAATCAACCAAGTCCATTTCCGAAAAATTTAGGCAACGAAAATCATTTCATTATAGATGTGGAATAAAAGTTATTCACAAATCACAACATAACAAAGTATGCATTGTTTTTAATAATATAAATTAGTATTTATTATAATATGAATTAACATAAAAAAATGTATTCTATGAATTTATTTAATGCCACAGAACTACAGCGTTTGAACTACTGAAACTTGAAATAGTAAACGATAGCATTCTATCAATATTGCTCTTAAACATGAATTACTGTATAGAAAATCTATACGGAAAATATTAACTAATGTTTTGTTTATTACAAACGAATCTTTTACTTTCTTTTTATGTATGTAGCTTTTAACATTTATATTTGTGTGTATATATATATTATTATATATGTATTTTTATATACTCTTTATGCTCTTCCCTACTCCTATCCTCTACTTTAACTTCTCTCAGTGCAACCGGTTGTCTGGAAGAAATCGCTATTTAGCGATAAGACCGCCATTTGTAATAATGTCACCTAGAATAAGTCTCAATTTGTAATTTTTCCAGAGCAATAAAGTATAATAAATAAATAAATAAATCTTCAAAAAGATCCAAAATTTGCGGACTGATTGTCATATTTACTTATTCTGATATTTGTTGAGAGGTCGACCTTGTAATGTGATTATATGAATCCTTGTTTTATATCGGAATAATTTTTTTTGCAATTTTGTATAATCAAATGAGTATTCTTATTTATAGGATGACGCTTAAAACTGTTTTACCACATTTTATTTTTATTTCAATTGTATCAAAATGCCATATATGAAAACTATTTAAAGAACAAAAAGAATCGATAATATGGTGGGATTCGAACCCACGTCTTTTGCCGTACCGTGACAATGCCTGCCCCTTTTCCACCCATGATCCTACCTACGCAATTTATTGAGAAATTTAATAAACATCTCAATCTATATGAAACATTATTTCAAAGATTAAAATATTGTATCAATAGATCATGGATGGCGTTAAAGTTCTTTATGGACTATTTAACAATTTTCCCTATTTTTCGTTGATGTTAATAACACGAACATTATCTGAATCTAGGCTACGTAAGACATCTAGTTTTCGATAGCTGAAGTAATGTTCAGACTTTGTACTCGTAAAGGGGCTCGCCATATTGTCTCCATTTCTTCTTATTTACGTGATGCCCTTTTCTTCGAAAGATATCTTGAGATAAAATAGAAGAAACAAATAACCATAACACGATAAGTGCTTAGTCTTGTTACTTAAATAAATTTTTGATGAGACTACAAGAGATTAAAAATCTCAGAGCTATAAAACTTTTATCTCGTCTGTCTAGCTATTTCTATTTTATTTTAATGCATCGTAAAAACTAGACTGGTAAACTAAATAATTCAAATATCAGAAAAGCTTTTTTCGAGTCTAACCAAATACACTTTTTCAATTTAATAGTTTCAAAAATCACTTATCGTTGTGAATAAAATTTATACGAAGTTACTGTAAAAATACCTTCCTTCTTATAGAGTCACCGATTGACCAGATTTAAATAATACATTAAATAACAAAGGCTCCTTTTCAATAGAATCAGATATTTCAGTATTATTAATGTTTATTTATAGATCCAAGGACTTTGTTCAGACCGAAAAAGATACATTACGGTAACTAGCCTTTACGAAATGAGTTATACATTGTGTATTTGAAACTAAATAATGATTGTTGTCTAGAAAGAACGTCACCGACTTACTTAGAGGGAGGTACCTGTCTACAATCTGAAATTAGACCAAATGACAATAATTTGAAATAAAACATTAAAAAAATCACATCAATCGCATGAAAATCTAGGGAGTTAAAAAACTCGATAAAAAATAAAAATAGTTCATTTCATTTCCAATTTTACAAAATATAGAGTAGTAAGGACCTCCAAGTAAGTTTAAGAAAAAACCTGTGTCAGGAGGATTTTAACTAGGTATATGAAAATTTGAATAAACCGTTTATAAGTAACTGACAAAACAAAAAATTAATACTAACATAGACGAATGGAGAACTTCTTTCTTTTTTGGAAAAGTAGGTTGAATGACACATTGAACGAAGGTAATAATAATTTATAACACAAATATAATTCGCCTTTAACAATTTTGCTTCGCCCCAGTTACACAGAAATCTGATAAGTAAATATCGCAAAATAAATTCAACGTGCCGATAGCTAATCTATAAATTGGGCTACTAGTTTCCTGAACAAATAGAGGTGTGAAGAAACAGAAATGAATAATGTTTACGCAATTCATTATTGCTATAAATTGGTATATTTATTGCAACATTTAGCGCATAGCAAATTTTGATACTAGGTTTTTACAATTCTAGAAATAAACAGAAATTTTATGTTTCCAGAAACTAAGTATCATTCCAAATTAATGTTTCCGCTAAGAAAGATGCATTATTCTTGTAGTCGGTTGGTTTTAGTTTTTCATTGGAAACGATAGATTAATTATTGATTCCAAGTATTTAACTGAAGAAGTGAAGCGTTAAGAGGTAGGTATAATCCTATCCTACTAATATTATAAATGCGAAAGTTTGTAAGGATGTGTGTTGTTGCTCTTTCACGCAAAAACTACTGAACCGATTGCAATGAAATTTAGTACGCAGACAGCTTGACAACTGGAATAACATATAGGTAACTTATTATCCCGATATTCCTACGGAATACGGACTTACGCGGGTGGAACCGCGGGGCGCAGCTAGTATGTTATAAGGTTAGAAGTATAGGTTATAAAATTATGTTTATGTATCGTATTGTTTTTGCTATAGAAAAGTAATACATATTCATCTCACTGGAACTAAATATTCAAACTCATATAATTGTCTATTCATCTAGACTTGCTTCAGAAGCGTTTTTGAATCTTCACATTATCCACATTTCGGTGCTATGTGCCATCTTGTAACCCACACTTGGCCAGCGTGGATTGTGGTCTTAACCCTCATAGTAGTCCCGTTTCCAGCATTGGAAAAAAAATGGACAGATCATAATGACGATAAGTTCAGAAAGAAAATTCTTAGAAAAAATGCCAGCGAGCACCACATGTATCAATTCTTTAGAAGCATGACTTCAAAACATAGTTTTAGGAACCCAATATGTATGTCAAGGGAAAAATATTATGCAGTATCAAATTACAAAAGCTTAAGCGTAGTTGAATCTCTTTGCGCTCAAATAAAGTACGTCCCATATGGTTTTAATTATAACGCGGTAGGTGTTTGCTCCCAATTGGGAAAAGACAAATTGCAAAAGGCAAGCAGATGAGGTCATGTTGTTAGTAGACTAGATGAACCGTTATGATTAATTGTGTTTATTCTTTTATGTTTCATTGTTACTGCTATATTGACGTTAATAATGAGATCTATTTCAACTGACTTTAAAAAGTAAAATTAACGCAACTTTTTTTTGAGATAGGTAATGTCTTACGTCCGAAATTAATGACTTTAAAAATTCTTGTATAAGCAACGATCTTCGATTTTTATTCTGGTCGATTATCAATGGAATGGTTATTGAAATTTAGATTTTTAACATCGAATGTTACTTTATTCAAGATGCACAGAAAAATTTAAAGATATATGCATATATACTTGAAAGCAAATCAGCTTAAAAGATGCAAGTGAATCTGTCTTATTGGAGCTATTATCGGCAATATATTGATAAAATTAACTGTTTGGATGGGTGCATTTAATCTTTATGTTGGTTTCCAAATAAGAATTTATAAGACGATTTAGTACAGAGTACATAATAATTGCAATTTAATTAATATAATTTACCTACAGTAGAATATGTGTTTATTATGAGATATTTTAACAATTATTAACTCCTACTTATATTATAAATGCGAAAGTTTGTAAAGGATGTGTGTGTGTTTGTTACTCTTTCACGCTAAAACTACTCAAGCGATTGCAATGAAATTTGTTACGTAGATAGCTGGACAACTGGAATAACATTTAGGCAACATTTTATCCCGATATTCCTACGGAATACGAACTTAGTATGTTATAATACTAAATTTGTGTATGTTGCCATCTGAATATGAATTGTACAAAATACGTCATTGTACTAATAAATATTATAATAATTAATTATACTGGAATAAACATAATTAATGCAATTTATTACTGCATAACAAAAAATTAAATGATAATCTCCGTAATTGAATGCCCATTTCGAAGTCGTAATATCAGTTGAATATTGGTACCAGTCGCAGATTTCCGAGACCAAATTACCAACAATTTTAGCTGATAACGACGTCTTTACATAAAGGCAAAGGAATAAAAAAAAATACCGAACCGGAATGAGAAATTCCAAGGAAATTATAGGAAAAAAAGTGTATTTACACAAACGAACGACAATTTTCATCAGATAGAAACTATTTGTATGCACGAATGGCTCCGGAAAAAATAGGTGCAAGCAAAATTCTATTACGGGGGTAGCTGGGTCGCTTCGAACTTTATGAGGGCACGTGATGAATCCAACTGAGGCTCAAATGTTTTGGAAACTTTCAGCAATTTCAGGTATAAAGTTATTTAATACCAATATATTGTACATTCTGTCGCATGAGCTTGCACTAGCTAATTTAGTCAGCTTGGGCTTATAATGTGTATAATGCAGTTTTAATATCATATCTTTATCTACAAATTATGTATATTATGATAATTTTATAATGGATATATCTAGGATTTAAAGAATGAATAATAATTCAAACTCAAACAGGTTATATTAAATAAAAATAGATTATAAAAAAAGAATCCTAGGAATGTATAAAGTATCGATTCGTATTTTATGAGATATTATTATTATAAGATTAGGTACACTCAGCGAGAAAATAATGTATTTTGTTTAGCTTTCTTTTCTATTTGTATATTACGTCCCAATATAAACGTTTTTTAACTCTTATAAATTATTTAATTTATGCAATAATAAAACTGATTGCATATATTATATTACATTCTTTATTTGCTTATTAATTATTATTCTTCGGAGCTTGTAATTGGACAAAATAACAGTATCTATTAGTAATGAATGATTTTACACTTTAAACATAAATAATATTCTACGATATTTGTCTATGATAATGAGAGTTATAACCTAGTGCAATTAAGAAAAGTAGATTGAAACATTATTTTTACTCAGTCTAGACTTTAGCGTAACTTTTAGTTACTTAATCTTTAAGACAATATCATAACACGCCTTTATAGGTCTACTTATATTTTAAATTATGACAAACGCAAGACAATAATAGTACTACTTTATTGAAATAAGAAATTTATGTAGTAAGAAATAAGGACGAATTCTGGTTAATAATTACAAGAAAAACTATGTTTACTCAAAACTCGACTCGTCTAGACTTTGAAACTCAAGACTATATTTCGGCTATTATTCGGCTGTCCTCGCAAACAATCGTTATCTCAAAAACTACATTAGTTTTATGTGAAATAATATGTCTCTTTATATTTATATTTTCCTTAAAATGTAAGTAGGTTATAAAATAAAGGAAGGTCTAGAAATAGGTATTTACCAGTATGAATTAATTAAATAATTGTAATTAATAATATCTTATGCTTACTGTATTCCAAACTCGAAAGTATGTTCATTTGTTTTTATTTCACGTCGCAACGGAGCGGTTTTGTTATATAATTTTTTGTGTCTGGCCATAGGAAGATAAAGGATGACATTGGTCACTTTTTACGCGGGGAAACATCTCATTTTAATGATGAGAATTAGTGACGAACAAATAGAACTACCGTTTGAGTACAAACAAATCAATGTTAAAGAGAATAAATACTTTTCAAAGTCGAATTGTGGCAACAAATATTCAAAGTCGGCTTAATACAAAGTAAATATTCTTCGGAAAGTCATCAAACAGTATATCCATAGCACGTACAATACTGACTTATCGCCTTTGTTGTTTTTACTTTGGCATACTTTGTTTGATGTTAGGAATTTCCTGTTATTTAATAATTACATTCACTGAACATTATTTGGAAAATACGGTGAATCACATTTTAAGATTATTATTAATTAATAAGGCGAGCAAAATACGGCATGGAAGTACCATCCTTTTCTCAAAGCAATTCGGGCGATATTCGACCTACAATAACTTCGTTGTGATTTCAAATAAAAGCCTGAATTTTCAGTTACCAGCTGCATTGTATAAACACAGAGCATTACAAATTTCATTCATTTTAAACCAGTAGTGTAAGAATTATAACTAGTCAAGGTTTCGTAATTTTGTCTCTCTCTCACTCACTGACTGATCATAAAAAGTGGAAGACAATTCTAGCAGACATAAAGGTTAGAATTTTTGAATGAAATGAAATGAAATTTGTGTTCAGTATAGCTACAAATTAAAGAAAAGCTAAAATATTTATGTTCCAATTTTGGTCTGATTTAGATACATCTATTCTAGTTATATTTACTGCATAATAAACCTTGTAATTTACACTTATATTATAAAGAGAACACTTCTTTGTATTTTTGTTTTGTATGATTCATTACAATTATCGTTTCATGATTTACACATTGTTCACAAACATTAGTTTCACGCAAAAACTACTAGACCGATTTAAAAAATTCTTACACCATTCGGAAGCTACATCTTCACTGAGTGACATACGCTATATTTGTACCACGGGCGAAGCCGGGGGAACAGCTAGTCGCGCATAAAATTCCTTTAAATTAATTAGTACGGGTGTGTAAGTTTGTGATTTTCGTTGATAATTTTAATTACAATAATTATAAGTTTGATGAATGAAAGGCTTACGTAGGTTTTACGTAGGTACTGATGTTTGAATAATGTTAAAATATATTAAGTTGGTTATTAGTACCTTTAAATTATTAGTTTTATTTTAATTTTTAGTTTTATAGCGTTGACAATTTAAAATTTCCTAACTTTCAATTTACTTTTATCTATCATTCGTAGTCCAGCACAAATAAAAAATTCTTATGTACCAGTACCTATACTCCCTGTAGTCGCAATGTATTCGGAAACGCTGTATGTTAATGAGAAGCCTTGTTACACTGGGTCCCTATAGCTGGCGATGGTTCGTGATTATTTCATTCTTTGTCATGCTCTATTTATTGAGTTTTCGCGTTTGTGTAGTTTAAGTTGGTTTTAAGAAAATCCATTGTTAGTATTTAAGAAATAGAAGGTACCGGAGGAGAAATAAAGAAGAATTATTTATAAGGAAATACGATCCCATTTAAAAAACATTTTTCTCTTCTACTCTACTCTACTACTCTACTACTTTCGTAAAAAGTTGTATGATACCAATTCGGTTTTGTTTAAGGGACCATATTAATATCTATGAAAAACGTTTGTGTTTTAATCAAATAAATTGTCTTAGCAAAGACCTTTCGCCTCAGTTTTTGCGGTGTTTTTAATGTAAATTTGAGGATTGTTTTTTTATTTGAAAATCGCCTTCCGTGTGATCCCACTGGTCTAATTCCGACTATTTGTAGGTGGTTTAATTTTTTTTTTAAAATAATTGTTATTCACTCATTTCTTATCTGTGCTCAGATGAATGACATAACTGGTTAACGTTTAGCCTTAGTTTTTAATATAAACGTTTGATTATTATTATATTTACATAATAGACACATAACATATATCGTATAACTGGTTAATAGTATGGTAATAATCGCACATTATGGAGTGATTCATTGGCGCCTAGCTATTACAGGACATGTTTTATCTACACATATTATATAAGTCATGTTTATAAATAAATTACGAAGTGGAACTTTGATTCAACAGTCTATGAATGACGTGAATAAATAGCTACAATTTATTATAAGGGATCACAAGTCTACACGTTTTAAACACATTTAAAAAATTTAAAAAGTGTAAAAAGTGTAAAGCAAATCTCAAATATTAATCACCAAATGTGTTTCTAAGAATAGAACTCGAGAATGGTTCGACTAATTCGGCTAAATTATTATGAATGTTTTTTTTTAAGCATAAGGAAGCTGGGGCAGGCCACTAAGAAATAATAAACGCGACGGTCTTATTTTCTTAATAGGATCAGGCGTGCAATTATAAAAAAAATATGTTTTCATTATGATTAATGTTTAAATAATGTTCATAAAGAATCGTAAAAGTTTATATGTATAAAAAAGTGTTTATTCATAAGGACAATCAAATAAATAAAGGATAGCTTTCACCGCTAATATAATTTACTTTTGTAATACTTTGTTGTTTATTCTCTGGGGATACGAGGCGATGGTTATGTCGGTATCACTCACTAGCCCACTGTGTGTTTCATTTTATTATTACGTAGTGAAACGACCTTGATAATTTATCATATTTGTATAAATATTACAACAATGTACAAACTAAATTATGATAATTGACACACTATTTTTCCATTAATTTACTAGCTATTGGAAAAAACAACCGTTTAAACACCTACTTTTTATAATGTGAGCACTAAGAGATTTTTGAGGACTCAGTTTCATATAAATGAAAAAATTATGGACTATTATATTTGGAGTACAATCATCATAGTCAGCCCATATATGTTCCCACTGCTGGGACACAGGCCTCCTATGAGGGTTCAGGTCATAATCCACCACGCTGGTCAAGTGCGGGTTGGCAGATGTCACAAGCCGTCGAACTTTTAATTCTTGGACATGCCGGTTTCCTCACGATGTTTTCTTTCACCGTTTAAGCAGTGGTGATGTTTTCTACATACGCAGATAAATTGAAAAATCAATTTATTTCCTGCGCGCTCGCCCGGTCTCGAACCCCGACTTATCGATTTTGAAGTCCGAGGTCCTCACCACTGAGCCACCACTGCTTTTATACAACAAGGAGTACAATAATGATATAAAAAGGTGTATTACATTTTAAAAAGCTATAGTTCTTCACACTTTTTATTAGATTTGGTTGATCAAGATATATCTAAACAGAGAGGAAAGCACCACCTTTAACACTAGCTTAGCTTCACGTGTATGTTTGCATTGCAATTGACTCGTTGAGGCTCGATTACGGACAGATTTATTTCAAATTTTGTACACTTATTGCGGATTAGTAAAACTATAATAATATCTTGAGTTTCTCTTATTATCATGATTAAATAATTTCTCTATGCATAGTCAGTACAAGAACAAGGGAGATATTTTAGTTGATTCTATCATTAAAGCGTGTTTATTTTATTTTTTCAACTAATCTTTTTACTATTCATAAGATCCTACAATGTACCTTTTTGTAGTACATGTGTGTTATTGCTCATTCATAGTATTTCCTAGTCGCTTCGGTCACGCAACAGATTGTATTGAAATCGCGCTTAAACCTCAATTAAATCGAGGGAATCGCTACGATAATGGAATCCCATTTTATGTCGAAACTAGATGTTGCCCGCAGCGTCGACCGTGTGGTCAAAATAAATTTACATAGAAAAAAAATTCCTCTTTTTTCCTCCTTCCCTGGTGGAAGAATGAATTAAAATCCTTTTTTAAGGGATGCCTACATTATAGTGGCTATATGCGTGCCAAATTTCAGGCTGATTTAAGTGGTTTCGGTTGTGCATTGATACATCAGTCATACTGACCGGTATTTGATGAAAATAAAAAACTAAAATTCAACTTTAAATTTTTCCTGAAGAGAAAAACCTATTCGAAATTAGCTCTTCACAAAGAGCTGTTGAATTTTAATAATCGGTGTAAAAAAATATAAAACAATATATTTTCTACACGGATATAAGTATCGCAAGAGTCAAAATTGTATATTTTTGATTGCACAGATTTCATATAATAGGACCAAACTCAAAAGGACGGACTTTGTTTATTAGACAAACAATACAGCAGTCTCGTAATAGATGTATATTATAAAATAATGTATATTATTTGTGATATTATTATGTACTTCGTATAACCATTGGCAGAGCAGTAAACAATTATCATCCTAGTCCTACTAATATTATAAATGCGAAAGTCTGTAACGATGTGTCTGTGTTTGTTACTCTTTCACGTAAAAACTATTGAACCGTTTGCAATGAAATTTGTACGTAATTGTACGTAATGTACGTGGACAGCTGGACAACTGGAATAACATATAGGTAACTTTTTATCCCCATATTCCTACGGGATGCGGACTTACGCGGGTAAAACCGCGGGGCGCAGTTTATTATACTCATAAAGGTACAGCGCTGAACTATTAATATTACCACACACAAGTAAATAGTAGATTTTTTTATTATAATTTATAAAACCGCACTATTATGTACCATATACTTAGTAACAGTTATGATAAAGAGTCTAGAATCAGCATTAAATTTTCCTTAATGTGACTTAATATGGTATTCAGAGATGTGATTTCTTTTATTATAGCATTTATAGTGTCGACTTGATACGCGGTAATATACGGTTCTAGTTTTCTTTATAGCATAAATTACTTGAGATAGCTGTTTTATTTATGTAATTGTGAGTTATTAACATAACTGAATTAAACATTATAACGACACCTCGTATGTGCATTTAAAACTTCTTATGGACCATGAAGAAGGTGTAAGAACAATGTAAAAGTAATACATAGTGTAAGTACAAGTATGTAATGTATGAAGTATCTCCCATGGCCATGAAATTCATATTCTTAGAGATTTATTTATTTATCGATATTGAAACGCGAATAAAAATAAAAACCATTTCTTCACATTAATTTTGCTTGATCAAAATAAAACGGTTAGATCATTTATAGGTATATTCACTGATTCATTAATTACTTCGTGGTGCTTGGCCTATGTCGTTAGCCTATGCCCTTTAGGTTTTTGTTGAGGCACCAGGAAGGTTCTTATGGGGATAAAAACATACCGTAGTTAAAAACGGGGCGGACAGCTAGTATAGAATGAAAAGTAACTTCAAGTAAATCAACTGGCTGATATATAACCCATGACTATCATAATAGTATTTACAAAATATGAAACGAAAAGGCATTACTTACTGAAAAATTGCTGTTTTCATATTACAAAAATTCAATTTGCTATAGATAGACAATATAATCGTACAAAAACTTACGTATTACAGTAAACTACGCAAAAATCTATTAAAAATATTTTTCTCACGCATTGATATGTTATGTGAAACTAACGCCCGTTGTACATCATACAAACTATCAACATGCAAGAAAACCGCTAGCAAAACGATATGCATAAGATATAAAAATAAATAGACGAATTTAATCACATGCCAGTTACAAGTAAAAAGTTTTTATTGAAATATTTAAAATAACAAAAACGTGATATTCCTCATATTGAAAAGTAAAAAAATAACTGTTAAATGAAAAAGTATTTTCGAACATATTACTTTCGACTCACCGTCCTAATTACACGTCGATAATGATGAGAAAATATTTCAGTTCGTTTCGATTTCGACATACTTTTACAAAATCCCACAGATTATAAATTAATCACGGTTTCGCGGAAGTATTGCCGCTCGCAGATAGGTCGGATGCAATGCCTCATATCCGTTATGGATAAAATAAAGTATGATATAAATTTTCGAATGCATGTATTGACGCCGCATAAAATGGATTTATATAGTCTATTTTACTGCTTTTTTATGATTCAATACTGTGATTTACGAAGCTATTATATCAATAAGTTATATTGTCCGAATATTGTCCGTCTGTACTTTTAACGATGAAATTATTAGAAAAAGAGCACGATCATACTCTTTAACAGATTAAGACGATTAAAAGACATTGACTTGTATACTTTATTATAACACAAGCTTGCGATTAGTTAAGACACAAGCTCAACGATATAAGAGATGACAATGGTTCATAAATGCTTATTGTCAAATAATCGAATTACTACAATGCGTTAACTTTCATGCCACGTTAATATCACTCAAAGTTGTTAAGTCAACTGAAAGAATTTCCACTTTGATTTTCACAAATACTACCCCCCACGGGATTAAATAGTGGCTAAAATTCACCACGCCAGCGAAGCTGCGGACAACATCTAGTTATTCATAAATAAATGACTGCCGTCCGTAAGTAGTTTGTAAAACTGAAAATAGGTAACTCATAATGCGTGATGTCATTTCTCAAATCGTCCATATCCAAACGGGAATATACTAAAATAGTTGACTCATATGTGGCTACATAGAGAATGCGTCAATTGACAACGAAAATGAAATTATTCATGCGGTTATAACGAAGTGTTGTATTTATTTATACCAAACCGTATTTCCTAATTGATTATTACAGGATAAATCATTAATAGTAAGTTTGAATAATATAAAGGAAAATAAATTTAAAACCGAAGACTTGATTGCATAAAATATTATATGTGTTAAAAATTTATTTTATTTTAGTACGTTAATAGCATTGCTACACATTATTACGATTGATGAATAACTTTGTATATACTACACTGTATATGCGATTTAAATATACATGTGTAAATAAAACGCAGTCTACCTACATTGTTATGAGGTTTTCCTGTCACGCAGTTATCCTCACCGTACATTTTAAGAGTACACGTAAGGCAAAACAATGTCTCAGTCTCTTAAAATTAAGCGAAATCGAAACTGCTAATCAGTACATTGTATCCATATATACCATTAAACCGTTATCATTCGCATTCAATGACGCGGTTGGATGATGAATCTTAATAATGATAGAAGCGGAAGTACGGGCCATTACCTGCTTAATAACTGAAATATCACCCTTTGTACGTGATACTGTGCCGACGTTTTAGCCGCACTCGTCACGTCTGACTTGTTAGTTGATCATAGAAGCTCTGATTCGTTGTTTTCAGTTTAATCATTCTGATTTCAGTTCTCGAATAGATGTATTGGGTTGAATATTGTACTGTACCATCTCTGTTGCTTATAGAGCAATTTTTCTAAAAAAAAAACTATGTTTATATATTTTACGTTTCTTAATTTAATTGTTGTTTTACTATAACTATTAATGGAGCAATATAATTCTTATAAACTGCTATAATATTATTCGAATTTGACGTCCTTCCTCTGCCCCTAATTTCATGAATTCGATAAATAGTGAGGTTTTATAATATTAGTAAAATTATTCTCCAGTTTAAAAAAGGTTGGATAATTTTTTTAATCCTGTATCAAATATATAGATAGCGTAGTCTATAAATGACAGACTATTCCTTATCCAGATATCATGTTAGTAAACCCGTGGGTAGATGTCACTGACCCAAAAATTAGATTAGGTTAGGAGGAAAATAAGAGATCATTTCCCTATAACCCTCGAAATCTATGATCGATTGCGACCTTACTTCGAAGTGATGTTTCGTGTATAAACATAATATGTTACTAACATGAAGTACCAGTTCTTTATTCTGAACCACCAGTTAACGAACCCTTTTATTAATTGGGACTCTCATTTGTATAGTAATAATTATTTGTGAATTATTAAGAGCGTTAATATCGTTAAATGAATTTAGCATGTATTATAAGGTGTAGGTTAATTTATACTCATTGTTTGTAGTTTATTTTTTTTATGATATACTGTGTTTATGTGTAATAGTCTCTTTACAAAGATTGATTTCAACTGCAAGAAGAATTTCTCAATATATATAATTGTATTTATGATATTGCTACTCTGTAGCGTCCCTATTCTGTAAAATGACAGTGCGCTCTGTTTTCCCTACGCTGTGCACATGCACTTACGCACATGATCCGTTCCCACCAACTCAATAAACATATAATTAAAAATATTTTTACTTTCGTTCTAACCCTTAGCTTAGTTTTTAAGTTACGAATATATATATTTTTTATGTCTTCTTATAAGTATATACAGCATTTTGGGTTTACCCGACCTTCTGCAACTAACAATTACATTGCGTTAGTAGCGTCGTCTTATTATATCGAGCACTTAAATGTTGGGCGTACCAAATGAATTATTTAAGATGTTACCCGTGTGGCTGGTGTGAACTTCGAAGGTACATGCATAATGAAACATTGGGGACAGACGTGATATTAAAAGTTGTGTATAATTTTACTAAAACACATAAGTAGCGTCTAGGTGCTAGTTACGTCCCTTCAAATGTTCATTGGTAGTGTTTAAATATCCACTCATTATTTAATGAATCGTAAGCGTGTGGTATTATGTTATTATTTATGTAAAACAAATGAGCGAAACTGTCTGTTCACACTTGGATGTCGATAGGTTATCAGTAAGAAATAGATGCGATAAGGGCGAGATCCCGTTGTATCTTCATATAGTTTTGTAATGGAAATATGTACTAATTCGTCTTATGACTATGAGTAGTTTTATGCCTTGTTAAACTTTAAATTGCTATACATTAGGAGCTACTGAAACGCTTATATATGCAGTTTTGAATTTAACTGCATTTATAAGAGTAAATTGTCATTTACCCCAGAGGTTAGAACGAAAAGAAAAAAATTGTTTGTTGGTTCAAACGACTGTGGTGAAATAAAGGTATTTTTATGTGATATTTGACAAAAGGAGCTGGTGGATCGCGTGATGGTAAACGACCAACACTGCCCTACATTTAGAGGAACCTGTCGAAATGGATTGCTAACTTTCTGGATAAGAGATAAGAAAAGAGTGGTGAAGGGAGTTAATTAAAGGACTACGAAGCGTAAGGATAAGGATACGGGCGTTTATTTCTTGTCATTTTGGCGCCCAAAGACAAGGGAATCTAGGTACTATAATGTGACGTAACTTGAAATGTGAGATTTAGGTTATTAAATTCCAGTTGTTGTATCCGCGAAAACTGTATCAGTATTTGTAAAAAAAAGTAAAGTCCTGTGTCTCCTTACCAAGATTATTAATATTTTCACATTTATAACGTAACATATAAATTATTCTATTTTAGCTGTGTATAACTATTTAAAGAAGGCTGCGAAGTTTACATACATATTATACTTATGTAAACGATTTATGTTTATCCGATTTTCTAATTAAATTACCACACATTAAGGTCGGTTATAACCCACTAACGAATTTGAATGCGAATAGTTTGTCCGTTATTAATAAATAGTTTCCCAATGTGAATACACCTTAAGTCGGCGCATCAAATAGAATGAATGATGTCATTACAAGGATTTTATGTATCTTGTAACATTTTTGATTAATCATCGACCTTAAGCTAGTTTATATGAGAATGTATGCATTTATTTGTGTTGAACTATGCTTGTATTATATTGATCTATATGTCACAATATTACACTTTGTATATGCAGGTTCAACAATGATTTCAAAGGCCAATGAAGCCTCGTTTTTCGTTTCAATGCTATTATCATAAAATGACTTGTAAAAGCGTGTGCTTCATTTCCACGTATCATTATCATAAATACTTGGAAGTTAATTAAAATTCAAATTAATTGAATTCGTAACATTTTTGGCTGAATTTCTTTGATAAATAACATTCCTATTAAATGTCATAAATAAAAGCTTTCCTTAAAATCATATATTCCAATGTATAGTATGTTAATCACAAGTTTATTTAATTCAAGTATTTCAAACGACTGTAGTCATTATGACGTAATTTAAATAACACAGTCAAAACACGCTAGTCTTATTTTAATATTTTACCAATAATATGAAAGTCTAATAAACTTATCATTTAGCTTAAATAAATGTTTTTACATTCAAATTAGCCGGTCGAATGTAGATATTGTACCTATATTATTATTATACTAGGCTATTTAATTTAATTAAACAGTCTACTGTTTAAACCATGAATAATAAGAAGTATAGTTTGAGAAAACAAAAAATACCCTTTGATCAAATCTTTGATAAGTACACAAAATTTGAATTATATGTTATGATTACGTTCTGTGTAATAAATGATAATAAAGTACGTATATTCAAAGGTAAGTTATATATACTTATTAGGAGTATGGCATGGCCATGGCCACCCATGGCATGCCTTAGCATATCTAAATTTTTACCAAATCATTAACCGGTTATGCGGTAAGAAACAAGCTTTGAGAAGGTACATACTTTCACATTAGAATTTACAAAATTTAATGTTACACAAAATACATCATTAATTATCTGTTAGCTTGTTTATTACATGTTTACATTACATGTTTCAAATAACATAAACTATTTAAAGTGTGTCAGTACGTTAAAGATATTGTAATTTTCCTTTGCCACTCCTTTTCTTTTTCAAAAAGTTAATGTGTTGCCCCCATCTTGGATGGATAATTTAGGTTAGGTAAGGTTAGGATAAAATCGTATATGTTACAAATAAACTTCGAAATTGCTCTTGAGCAAAATATGATTCCTTCCTGAATTTTTTTATGGCATATTCAGCAAGGAAGAAACCTGGTAGTAAGCGCTACCACCGCTCATGAACATTTGCAGAGGCGTAGGGCAATTTGCAGAGGGCTTACGTCCCTGAGGTTTGCCAAATCTAAAACGGGTGGTAAATATAAAAGGATCCTTGAGGGGAATAAAGGAAAGCTCTGAGAATGGTATGTAAAAGGATACGGGAATCCAGCTCCCCCACTCACCGTACGAAGCACAATATCTTATAATTCGCGCCGATCTTCTGTGACGTGTGGTACTCTTCTTCAGCCGGCCCAATTCACGCCGAAGAGTGCTTTACTTCCGCACTCATACTATGGAACTTTAAAATTTTTTGTATCACCATTTTAAATTGCTTCAAGTAGTAAAAACCGGTTGTGTTATCATTATCATCATCATCATCATCATCATCATCAGCCTATATATATTCCCACTGCTGGGACACAAGCGTTCTACGAGAGTTCAGGCCTACAACGTTCTACCACGCTGGCCAAGTGCGGGTTGGCAGATGTCATATATCGAACTTTTTGATTCTTGGACATGCCGGTTTCCTCACGATGTTTTCCTTCACCGTTGTAAGAAGTGGTGATGTAATCCACATGTGCAGAGAAATTGAAAAACCATTTTTTTCTGCACGCTCGCCGGGTCTCAAACACCGATTATCTATTTTGAAGTCCCAGGTTCTCACCACTGAGCCACCACTGCTTTTTGGTTGTTACAACCAATGTTTATCGCGACTTGACTTTTCCTCATGGCCACAACGCATTTAGGTCAAATAACACGAATTTCGCTATGCGAACATTTTACTATTATTACGACGCATTTTGAGCTAATTATTTCCTCTATGCGTTATCGGTCTTTGTGCGTAACATAAATTCCATTTCGTAATAATAATTTCAAGGTCATGCCACAGACATACTTACATATAGCCCTTCCTAGACACTCATCTCGGCTCCGCCCGGATATAAAGATTCCTGTTTTATCCCAAGGGGATGAAAACTATCCTATCACCCAAGTCAGCTCATACCCTGTCTGTATACCAAATTTCATCAAAATCCGTTGAGCAGTTTCAGCGTGATCGACGTACACACATCCAAACAAACAAACTTTAACATTTATAATATTAGTGTAACTATGCCACAGCTATTTATCCATATCAATGTGTGACATACACAAAACATTCCATTGCATATTCATAAAAAGTGTTATAGGCTTACTGTCAAATGTCAAGAGTCAAAAATGATTTCTCGTCATAAAAACACGGCGCGCCTAGTCGACCTAGACGGGTTTGTCGGCAGTCCAAAAACCTGACGCTTCAGATGACAGTATGACACTAATCGGCGCTCTCAATGCAAGGGAGACGTTTGACCTATATATATTTTTAGTTCGCAAACATATTTGTTTAATAAACATTTATGGGCGATCTTTGTTTTTGGTGCAATGAGCATCGGAGTATGTAATACCGCTATGTCGATTAACTTTAGAAAATATATATACCTCTAACATTATAACGTAATATAGACAACTAGCTGCGCTCCGCGGTTTTACGCGCTTAAGTCCGTAGGAATAAATACATGGATAAAAAGTTGCCTATGTGCTATTCTAGTTGTCCAGCTATATACGTACCAAATTTCATTGCAATCGGTTCAGTAGTTTTTGCGTGAAAGAGTTACAAACATCCATACATAAATACATCCATCCATACTTTCAACCTTTCGCATTTATAATATTAATAGGATAAGACATTTAATACTAAATTTACTTATAATAATTCTGATTTCATATTTATGTCATATTATCATACAGTGTTATAGATTAAACATTGATTTCTATAACTTCAATTTTATCAGCTGCTTTTAAGGACATGGGATAGGTGAAATACCTTTGTAACAGTATCACTGGGCCAAAATATAGGTAATGCATCGATAAGATAACGTTTTGTTTGGCTACCGATAGAAGCCGCACGGTGAGCAAACATGCGCAATTCGAGTCATACAAAACGTAGAGTTTGCTTATACGCATGCATAACAAATACGAAGTGTGTCAGTCCTATAACTGTTGTAATATATAATAATTTAATGTACCTAATCCTATCCTACTTCCCACTAACATTATAAATGCGAAAGTTTGTGAGGATGGATCTATGTGTATGTGAATGTTTGTTACTCTTTCATGCAAACACTACTGAACCGATTGCAATGAAATCTGGTACTTAGATAGCTGGATAATTGGAATAACAGATAGGCAACTTTTTATCTGGATATTCGGATATTCCTATGGGATACAGACTAACGTGGGTGAAACCGTGTGGCGCAGATAGTTTAAACTAAAATTGCATAAAGCGAGTACTTCTTTTCTCTTTCTTTACTAAAAATCAGACTTCTCTGAAATTAAAATTTGGTTCAGTTTACTTACTAAAATTATTACCGGTTATAATTTGGCTTTTCTTGTTTGAATGATTGAATATTCATAGTATATTATTTATCGGTTAATCAGATCTATGGTAAATTATTTGTAGGAAACAGACAAACACATTATTCTACCTCGTTCTCGAACTAATAAAAGAATCACGCGAAATTTAGAAACCCATCGAGTTAAAAATATCTTTATTTATTGATATATGCGTACGGGCATTCGCTTTTAGATATTCTTATAAATAAGCCTAGATAATATATATGTATGGGTATATAAGTAGTCTAGAAATGGTTCATAGATGGGATAGGATACATTTCTTACGAATTTCTACTAACTCTCATATTATACCATTAAATTATATTGATTAAAACTGTACAATTAAATGAACAGAAATACCACATATTAACAACAATTTTCCCTGAAAATTACCCAATTTATTTTCGCAATTATTTATATATATTAAATACTCTTCGTCACACGTATATTAAGCACAGATGACAAAGCTATATGTTGTTTGGGTTTTAAGCTCGAATCTTTCCTTGTGCGACTTATATCAGAGATATATTCAGTTAATATAAAGCAGACGCTGCGTGTGCGCGTGCGCACCCACACCGTGCGTGCTAGTATGGAAGTGTGAATTAAATTTACGTAAAAATTGTGATGTTGTGTTGTGATTTGTGATAGTGGAAATAGTTAGCATCATGAAGTTAATTTTGTAAGTAATTTTAATGTATGTTTGAGTCACAAAAATATTTAATTTATTTTGCTTTTGGCTTTTTAATTACAATAAGTGTATATGATAATGTTTATTTATTTATCAGTCAATTCATAATATCTATACAAACTACTACTATAAAGTAAACTAATTGACTATTTACCGTAATGTTAAAATGATTTATACACGAAACGGATGCATAAATATTTTAAAATACGATACATAAAGCTTGGTTGAAGTGTAAAGTGGAATTCAAAGCAATCATCATACATAATTGTTTTTAAGTTTATTATCTCCAATAAATATAAATGTCAGCGTAACACGCAACTTATTAAATTACAAGTCAAGATGCGAAGTTTGCGGGATAATTTTAGGTTGATAATGGTTATAACAACTTGTTTACTAGAAAGCGGTTTTTGTAATGATCCAGAATTTTAGCTTTCAAAGTAGCGGATTTTTTAATATTTATGTAACGTCATATTTATTTATTTATTTAATCCTTCCTTGATGTTACAATTAATGTAATAATACAATATACGAATTCATAATAATCTACCGTTTATTGTAACAGATAAAAAGTTCAATTACAAATCGGAAGAACGCCAAAAAATATTTGACATTATTATAATTTATATTATTATAACTTAATTGCCTTTTAATGTACTGAAAATTTTATCAATTAATTTCGGTAAACAATTATATATCTGAAACGTATCTACATACTCACTCGCACAATCAAAACTATACAAATATACACACACACACGCGCGCGCGCGCGCACACGCACACACATCATATCCATTGAAAGAATAACTACTTTATATATTACATTTTACAAGTAATTCTCATAATTCCATTAACGTCCGTAATGTCCATTGTTTATCTCATAAGTGTAACTGTTTATTCTTGGGGGCCTGGTGATCCGTAACTCAAGTATTCGATACTTATCTCGGGCACTAGGCTCTAACAAATGTTAGTCATAAGCAAAAGATTTTATATATTATCCACAACCATTTATGATGAAAAAATAAATAAACTATTGTTTGTTTAATTGTAAATTTTTATAATAATATGAAGATCATAATGGGTTTATTCGATTTCCAAATTCCGGGATAAAAACTATCCTATGTCCTATCTCGGGTCTCAAACTATTACTGCACTAAAATTATATTCAAATTGGTTTAGATGTTTAGGCGAGAAGAAGAGAAAGTTTCGCATAAGTGTAAGTATACAGAATGGTCATATATTTTAAGGGATCTGTGAATGAGGTATACATCTTCAGATATTTTACAGAGTCAAGCAGAAATTTTATTGCTTTGGAAATTTATTGTTTTTAAAAACAGGTTCTCAATAACAGTCCCTTCTTATACTTTACTAATTATATATAACAGAATTTACGTATATGTTGTAGGGTTGAAATTATTAAAGTAATAAATAATTGAAATATACTTTAAGCCTTATAATACTCATATTATTTCCAGAATAAAACATTTTCTACGTTCTATCTAAGATCTCAAACTACATCTGTATAATATAAATTTTATACAGTACAATTTATAATTCTGGTAAATAGCAAATTATTTACTGGAGTGTAGGATGCAGTAAAGCGTGGGATGGGGTCTGACAAGACAAACCTGCACTACTAAATGCAATATATCTGCAAGATTCCAATCAAAGTTGCTTTCTCGTCTTAAGGTAAAATTAGTGTTTTAATGTTATTTTTCAATCTAAATAGTGTACGAAATTATTCATGTATTAATATTATATTATATTTTATAATCGGTTTATCAAAGTTTCGTTTTCTTTTTTGATAGAGCAAGCCTTCCACTCTCCGTGCGAAAAACAGTACTTACTTTCGCATGCTAGATAATACTACATTTGTAACAAATGAAATATTAATACAATAACGATGTTTTTAACAACATTACATGATATATAAGTGCGAAAGTAACTCTGCTTACCTGTTTGTCTTCCTCTTTTTTGCGGCTAAATCATTGAACTGATTTCGATTAAATTGGTTACACATAAAGGACATAGGATAGCTTTTATTCCGGAAATCCTGTGAGAGCAGAAACTATATGGTATTTCGAATTACTTCGCGAGTAAAGCCGCCGGCGAAAAACTAGTAGTACATTAATATGTAGTAATTTTATTCATGTGTAATTTTTCAAAATCACGCTTTTTAAAACCTTTGTATTACTTCCACGACTTTACTTATTTACCTACATAATAAAAAATAACTATGTAGTTTAATAAATTTCAAAGAAATACAAATCAAAATCGTGTTTTTACAAAGCTTCGAAGTTCTTCTCACAATAAGAACAATAGTGTAATAAAATTGAAAACCTTCATTTATTTACTTAGTTCTTTCGATGAATTCCTATTTAAACAATAGTTTAATAACTTTATATCTATGGCTATGTAGGCGGCGTCATCGGCAAAAGCTATTCTGATCGACGGACAACGACAAATTTTTTATTAATTTATGTTTTTTCAACTAATAGACGTTGTAATATAGATTGAAATTAATTATTTTGTACCAGAACATGACTATTGCTTCAATTGATCTTAAAATATTATGTTTATAGCAATTGTGTCACAGATATTTCGGCCTTACATCTTTCTTGAGACTCAAATCCTCAAAAAAAATGTAAAGATATATGAAATATCGAAATATTACATAGTTCTTAGTAACTTGTATTCATTATTTATATTCTACATTTAGTTACAATCGATCCAAGTCTAAAACTCTACTCAAAACGATATCGTGATTTAATCGTGAACGAGATAAACACGCACACATACCCACCCCCTACCCGCACAACAACAAAGTTTCTAAATTATCAAAATGAATCCACAATTTTATGGACGAGTGAATGCAATGATTAATTCTTAAATTCCAGCAATATATTTCTACTTGAAACGTCAGCAATATTTCTAATATAGTTGCCAGTATATCGCAAGTCCATACTTTGAGCTGAGAGGTGCTTTATTGTTTGTGTTGGCTCCCAACACCGTGTGAAGTCACGTAATAGTCCAATAGCTATTACTTGTGTCAGACAGACACGTTTGTATTGGAAAATATGAAACTTTATACTTCGCTGCGATAGCTAAATTTGTTTGAATCTATCAATGCTAACTATAGTAAGATTGGGTATTTATAAGTTAAGTGTCGTAAAAATAGATATTTAAAAAAACATTGATATTAAGCTTTTATATTCCATAAGGTCAAATCTATATAGATGCTTCCACGCATTTACTGTTTGCGAAATGTAACACAGACGAACATTTTAGTATTACATATTTTTATTTCATAGCGGTCAGCTGAGCTGGTGGTTCGCCTGATGGTAAGCGATCACCACCGCCCATAAACATTCGCAAAGGTAGTACCTCTGTGAATGTGCTGCCCGCTTTTATAGGGTAAGGGAAAAGGAAAGGATTAACGACTGGAAAGAAGGAATGGACTAGGACGGGTGAGGAAAAGGAAACGGGCCCACATATACAATAACTTTATAGACCTAGGACACCTCACTTTCATTCTCGTGTCCCAATATTATAACCAATAAGTAGGTCCATCTGGAGGAGTAAGTAAGGAGATCTGGGAACACCATACTCATCCAGATGGACCGATTCTTATGAAATTTTCTGTGCATATCGGGTAGATGATCAGAGTAAGACAGAACAGCATTCGTCAGCTAGTCATGATATAACTATCGGTGCGCCCCGGCATTGCTCATTATACATATTTAGTCTAAAGTAGGGCTAACTAATTTATCCTGCTCCAGAACAAAACTAAATTTGATATTAAATTATCCCAAACAGATTGACATATTTCTTTAATATGGAGTCTTGTTGATGTATTATTTTAATTCAATTACTGTATAATATAAATAATGAGCCTATAAAAACTCAGCTATTGCAATACATAAGGTAGCGTATAAAATAAATAAATGAAAATATGCGTATATAACATGCAATAATTCATTTGAGATTGAGTTTGATCACATACATATATTCAACGGTAAATGAATTTTAGAAATGGGTCCAGACTTTCCTGAAATTTGCGCGATCAAACAAACTCTTCTACTTTATGCAACTAATAAATATAGATCTCTTTACCTAAGATAGTTCCACTTTATGTGCTACTTTACATAAGTGAAGGCATGATGTGGGCGGTAGGGAATAACCAGGTAAACTCCGTGATATAGGTTGTTTAAGTACTAAAACAGTGCAGACTATCTATAGACTTATACAGTTATACCGTTATTATATATCGTGAAAACTAAATTACGAACAATTTACTGAAGTATGAATAAATTAGGTTTAATGCCAAGTAACGAAAAAAACATTACTCGTCTTTAATTTTTTAATATCAAAATATATGTGTGTGTTGATTATCGACTTTATATCACACTAATATTATTACTAGCTTGTTTGTTTGGATGTTTGTCCGTCAATCACGTTGAAACTACTCAACGGATTTTGATGAAATTTCGGAATGTGCTGACTTGGGTGACATAATACTTTTTATCCCGATTAAATGCTCCCTTGGGATAAAACAAGAATCTTGATATCCGGGCGGAGCCGGGAGGAGCGTCAAGGTAAATATAAAATTTAAAAAATTTTGACATTATTTATTTATTATTAAAGTAGGTACTTAATTATTAAACAATGTAAGGCATTTCAAACAAATGACCTACATATTGAAAATAACAATTACTGGTCCCTATAAGCCAAGGTTGATGGAGTCATAAAACCTTAATTGTATATATTAAATGTAACAAACGGTTAAAATAATCGATGCACTTTGATACGCAGATAAATACATATAAGTAAATAACTAAAGTTTTATAAGCTAACGTGAATTGTTCATATTAATGCGAGAAAGGTGAAATCGATCGAAGTTATTTGGAAAAATTAGATATAAGTACTTTTTAGACTCATGTAATATGTACACGATTAAACTACGTTAAGGTTTTAAGCCTTCAAAGAAAAACGTACCTGAAAGACAGTTGAAATAGGGGACATTATTTCATTACACAATTGTGATTTGATTTAATTTTTCTTTGAAAATTTATTGAATTACATATACATTTTTCTTTGTATTTTAGTAGTTTTATTTTTAGAATTACTTCGACTGGAAAATTAGACCGTAGATATTATAAATCGAAGAAAAAAAATCATAGAGTATGGGTATGTATCGTGTATTTTTTATATCTTAGTTTTAGTCAGTTGATTTTATTGCACATTAGAAAAATGCATATTTTATTGCCAGGCAGGCAGCTAGCCATCGTTTATACCAAATCACTAGAAAACACAAGGCCAATTACAAAGCGCTTCACATGGACACTAACTTGTATGTCGTAACTTAGTTGAAGTTAGAGCGTGAATAAACGAAACTGCAACGACCATCAAGGAATACCTACAATGGACAAGTTTGAGAAATTCAACTCGCTTGCATGTCAAGTGGCTGGATAACGTCATCACACTATCACACTAATATTATAAATGTGAAAGTTTGGTTCTTTGCATGTTTGTCCGTCGTAATTTGGTATACAGATAGGGTCTCATACCCCACCCTGACTTAAGTGATGGGACACTTTACTGGATTAAATGTTCCCTTGGGATAACAGGAAGCTTGATATACGGGCAGAGCTGTACGAGTGTCTAGTATATTATAATTGAATTTAAATTAAAAAATTTAATTAAAAATCTTTATTACTTTAAGATAGCCATAAAATCACAGTCATCAGTAATACGCACGTGTCCAAGGTTCTTAAAGTTAAAAGTTAATATATGAATGTGAATTCATTGGATCCCGCACTAGGCAGTGCCTGTCCTGCGGGACCATAAACGATTAACATCAATAGTTATAAAATATCAGAGCGGCGACGATTTCGTGTCTATCATTTAAAAATTCTATAAATAAATACGCTTAATATAAAATTTCATACAAATAAAAGCGAATGAATAAAGCTTATGAATTGTATTTGAATGAATATTTACGACTCTAGCAGTTCATATTGTTATATTATAGAATTCAATTTATTTTATATTACAAACTAGCTGCGTACCGTGTTTTCACTCGTGTATTTAAAAGGAAAAAGTCAAATGAGTCAATGAAATTTTTCCTGCACGGATGTCGGTACTTTAAGTCGATATAGATTTGATGGCATTATTTTTTGCCTGGATACTGTCTAAATCGATCACAGTGAGTTAGGTAGTAATTAAAAATATGTTCTAACAATCAAAATGTTACATTACTGTAATCATTACTAAACAATATTTTTTTAAATTTAGAATGCTTAAGTTTACCATTAATTCAATAACCAGATACGTGTCAAATTGATGATGCGTCGGTTAGAAAGCGGTCAAAGAGCTTCGTTAAGATTCCTCGCCCTTTCTACAATCGCTGAACGTAATTCATTCTCAATAAGACAAAAAACATTCTAGTTGTTTTCCCATAGAGTATCTGTGAATCAGTTGTTAAAATAATTGAAGTTACAATGATCGGGGTTATAAATTAATAAAACCGTCACAGAAAATTGCATTGGCTAACCCGATCAAGATCTTCAATTACTATTATTATAGCAATTGTAAAACTCTGCACAAAGAATTGACGACAAAAAGAAAAAGCTAATTAAAAAATGTGTTCTTTAATAATAGTAATGTTTTAATATCGATATACTTAGGCTCTGTTAATAGTTCTGTTTTAACATGTTAACAACTTCGTAGAAATCTTTTTAAGCTGTGATTTGTTTTTTTTTTTTAATCACAACCTGGTTAAATTCCAGTATGAACTCATGCGCACAATGGAAATTAATGTTACATTTTTCTAAGCAATTACAAACATTTCAGTCTATTTTATCATCATTAGTCATAGTTATTTTATCTCGTATTATCGCGTCGTTTTCTGATGCTATCTCTGCTGCGGTGGATTCTGCTAAGTCTTTGACTGAGCCGATTGTTAGCTCAATGAATTTATGACAACAATTTTTGTAAGCTTACTTAATACAAATGATTCTTAATATAGTAATGATCCTTCGGCTTACATCTTTCCTCACCGTTGCGAACGGTATGCGAAAAATTAACTAATTCTCTGGAATTTTACTAAAAGAACAATTTTATTTCCGTCCTTAATCTAATATAATGAATCATTACAATATTAAAATACAGACTTTTGTAGACATATTTAATACAATTAAATGTTGTACTATAATTTAACATTTCCTCAAGTGACAGGTTTACTAATGAAAACAAGGAAACTACAAGTGGACGATAATATATATGAAAGCTATGATTTAACAAAATGTCCTTAAATGTAGTGAGTTTTAGCCTTCATATCAAACTACTATTGACAGAATTCAATCAACAGACATTGCTGACAAAGTCGACTATTGACATTCCGGCAATCACAATTTGCTAATGTGACAGCGAGATCGTAATCAATGATGAAACGATATTAAGCAAATGCATGAAGCCAGTACATGCTATCTGGCTATACAATAATGACCTCTATTTACTTCGTGTATATCAGTTATATTTACAAATCATATAGTTGTATTTGATGTTGTTTAACTAAGTACTAAGACAATTTGCTGACCGGCTCTTCGATACCGTGGTTAGCGCGTGAGCGTAGAACCGAAGGGCCTTGGGTTCGATTCCCGGTGGAAACTTAAAAAATAATACCTCTCGGTCTGCCAGGACACAGAAGGCTAATCGCCTACTTGTCTAGAAAATCGATCCGTGAAACAGATGCATTTCGTCTGCCTATCTAGAAACTAAATAGCTTATATGAAATATAGATGGAGAAAAATAAAAATGAGCCAATGTAAAATACACAATTATAATTCCTAGTACACACACTTATGGCTTCAATGAAAAATAAAATCATGTTATATGAAAAATGCTTCAAGTCGAAAAGATTGCCAAAATACACAAGATTTATGTTATTTGGGAAACAATTAATCTTCCGTTCAAATCAAATATGACAGCGGTCGCTAGTAAAAAAATTAACTAACGTTATGCTTTTAAAATTTAACTGCCTGAACCTGTTTATAAGATAATATATGTGGAGCCTGTATTATAAGAACTTGTAAACTTCCAAGAAGCTATTAAAATAATGTTACCATAATTGTGTGTCAGCCTATATCGTAAATAACTTTAATATATGTTAACAGTTGTATTATACATATTTTTGTATGTTTCAGAACGTATATAATATTTAGCAATTGTATACAATTCTAAAACTATTTCAGAAACATCTTAAAATTTGTTTCAAATACTATTAAATATGTCATGTAATATATGACTATATCGTAATAGGAAACGTATAAAACGAATGCTCTCAGTAAATACAATAAATAATACACGTTGCTCAACTTTGAATTATGATAATTAATCCACAAGATCCAAATGAATTATTATAAGACTAGCTGCGCCCCGCGGTTTCATCCGCGTAAGTCCGTATCCCGTAGGAATATCGGAATAAATAGTTGCCTATATGTTATTTCAGTTGTCCAGCTGTCTACATACCAAATTTCATTGAAATGGATTCAGTAGTTTTTGCGTGAAAGAGCAACAAACACACACACATCCTTACAAACTTTCGCATTTATAACATTAGTAGGATACCACCAAATAAGCGTTAAGTCAATGTATCCAAACCCCACAGTGTTCCGTCGAGCCGCTTTATTGAAGGGGTCACAGTAGCTGCTTAATATACATCCGCGTCCAAGTCATTGTATACCTACAATCTACATACGAGTACATAGTATGTTTCTAAAAGCGCTTCTGAACGTTGATCCTACAGTATACATTAAAGCCAGACTAACTAACTCACCGATTCACTCCTAGTTAATCTATTTTTACACCAATAACTACGTGCATTTCCTTTACTATGATTGAAATTTATTTGACACATATCCGGAATTTCATACAATGAAATAAAACATAAATATTCGTTTATATATACAAATAATGTGTGAATAGTCCTACTAATATTATAAATGCGAAAGTTTGTAAGGATGTTGTTGAACGTTGCTCTTTCACGCAAAAACTACTGAACCGATTGCAATGAAATTTGATAAGTAGACAGCTGGACAACTGGAATAACATATAGGCAATATTTATCCCGATATTCCTATGGGATACGGACTTACGCGGGTGAAACCGTGGGGCGCAGCTAGTATAACATAAATATTCGTTTATATATACAAACTAGCTTTTCGCCCGCGGCTTCGCCCGCGTAGAATTCGCTTATATCGCGCGACATGGTAAGGAGTATTTTTTTCGCATTAAAAAGTATGGTTTGTTCTTTCCCACGTTTAGCTCCATTTTCATACCAAGTTTCTTCAAAATCGGTTTGACAATAACGAACTTTCATACAAACTTTCATCCCCTCTTTCAACCCTTTCTACCCTTTTTTCGCGATAAAAAGTATCCTATGTCCTTTCCCAAGTTCAGTTCTATCTTCATACCAAATTTTATCAAAATCGAATCAGTGGTTTAGGCGTGAAAGCGTAACAGACAGACAGACAGACAGAGTTACTTTCGCATTTATAATATTAGTAGGGATAATGTGTTAATAGGTGGATATGAAATCGCGTGCTCAGTTCATTTTATATGAGAAATCAATAAAAATATTAAGGATATAAACAAACAATATTAAGGATATAAAAAATTACTAACAATCAATTACAAGCAAATATTATTCCAAAATCGCTTAAAAGTCATAAAAAGTAAAATACAAGAAATAATCTTAACGTGTTTCAGAATAACCTCTGTTACTCACACAGAAACAAATTTTACTTAGAGATTTCCGTACCATATTAGGCGTAGCGTTAAAGAGACCAAAACCAGGAAAATCAATCGTACACCCGATATAAAGTAGAAATTAACTGTAGCAAGAAATTGAAGATCAAATAAGTAAAACATCATTTGACCTTCAGTATATTTTAAAATGCAATCAGTCATTATCATTTGAGTTGTATTAAATCGGGCAGTTAATCCATCCCTCATCTTCGTTTCAATTACATTAGCGAATAAATTTTAATTAAAATATTTACGATCTGTCGATGATTAAACGTTAAACAGATGCTACATTTAAAAGAAGCTTTTCTTTTCGAGTATTTTTAATTTACTTCGCAACTCACAAGTGACCGAATTCATTTTTGATTAAAATCAAATGAAAAAAATGTTTTCTATTTAAGCTTTAATAATATGATGCATATTTCTTTATACTTTATTGCACTTATATTATTATCTTGTATCATTTTACCTATACATTAATTCTTTATATACGACGCTAGAAACGAGAAAATATGATTGAAAAAGAAGAGTTATCAGTTTACCACGAATTAATCTATGTTATGTTGAAAGTTAATAGTAAAAAGATGTAGATTTTGTTTGTTTTTTCGAACGCGCTAGTCTTATGAACTAGTGGTCTGATTTCAATTCTTACGTTAAAATGAAATGAAAATGAATTAGTAACTTAATAAAATATAATAATATTCGGTTGAATATTTAAATAATAAACCAAAATTAGAGAACTTTCTTTCTTGGAAATTTAGAGAAAATTCTTTCCTACTCGTGTTATTTATTTTCGTTATCATAGTCCGATATTAATATACTATCTAATATATAAAATTCTCGTGTCACAGTTTTCGTTGCCATACTCCTCCGAAACGGCTTGACCGATTTTGATGAAATTTTTTGTGCTTATCCGGTATCTTTGAGAATCGGGCAACATGTATTTTTCATACCCCTAAATGATAAGAGTAAGGCAGAACAGCGTTTGCCGGGTGCAGCTAGTCTATATATAATAATTTGCTAAATTTATATCAGTGTGAAGTAAACAAGCATCATTCCTCAATGAATGCTTATCAATGAGTAATTATGGCACGTCTATCAACGGCTACTATTACGTCAGAAATTATTTAATCATTCCGAATGGACTGCGTGATTAGACTAGTGGCTATATCTACACAAACAGAAATGTATTAAATCTAATGCTAGCTGAGAGCCCCGGCCCCGCTTTATTAAAATTGTCCGTTTGATATTTTATGATTTCGGTACAAAAATTTATTCTGATCATCACTATATAGTATAAAACAAAGTCGCTTTCTTTGTCCCTATGTCCCAACGTATGCTTAAATATTTAAAACAACGCAACGGATTTTGATGTTTTTATTTTAATAGATAGAGTGGTTCAAGATTAAGGTTTATATGTACCTCTATTAAACCACTCGGAAAATAACGCGTGCGAAGCCGCGGGCGGTAAGCTTTACTAGCTTACCTTATAAGGGAACAAATATCCAATTTGGTATATATATATATATATATATATATATATATATATATATATATATACCTACACCGACTTTATACTTTAATTTAAACCGGTATTTGATACAAACCATTATATTCGTTCGATAGTCCTTTTTCGTCAATCAACTAAAACTATTAACTAGTCTTTACGATAACTTTATATTTTCAAGCCCAAAATAATAATGAACTTTAGTTTTATAAATTATTCGTTCTCATAGCAATTAGAAAGCATGTAGTTGATTTAACTGCCAATTTATTCTTTATTGAATCTTATTAATATTAGCGTAACAAATAAATGTGAAATTTTGTGTTTGTACAATGACGACGTAACGTTACATTCAGAAGAAATCACATTATTGTTGTTAAAATTTGTGAGAAATCGGGAAGCTCTATTACAACCTTACCTTCCTAGCTAACTTAAAAAATAATTTTAATCACGTTAAAATCTCATTTGAATTGTTTAATTAATGCAACCTCAACATACATGAGTTTATTTCTATAATAGTAATTTCAATTAGACTAGCGAGGGTAGGTAAAGACGGGTTGGAAGCACGTTATCAAACCGTCATATGGCTTAACGGTTTTTTTTTATTTATTTATCTGTTATGTAAACAGTTGGAAGTAAACCATCGCCAAGCGCCGAACCAATATTGCAGTGCACGCTGCAATATTAATTAACCATACGTCAACACTATACTTTGTCAAGGGTCACACGCCTTTTAGAAACTTTAACTCCTTCTCCCATTATAACATTGTTATAAATTTAATCTACCTATTAATATCATGAATGCGACAGCTGCTCGTATCAATGTGCGTCTTCATCACGCCTAACCGTCTGAACTGATTTGGTTGATAGCATATATACAATTTGAAGGACACGGGATAGTTTCTATGCGATCTTAGTGGAGAAATCCCCGTGATTAATCCCCTTACTATGCGGACAAGCATGGGTGGATAGCTAGTATGAAACAAAATTTACATAAAATTCACTTATCAATATATCTCACTGCAGTGATTCAAATATAAATTGTTCATATGCATATTTAGCATAATGATTATTACAGAATTTGCATAAAATGTTCGAACCGATAAACAACGGATGTTTGACGGGTGATTGTTCAATGTGGTCGATGAGGTTGGCATGTACTTTATTAAATGACACTTACGTATAGATTTACACCATTCAAACATAATGTTAATATTTATTAAACACTAACGTGATAGCCGGATATATGTAAAATTAAAGCCAAAAAGTTCACAGGGAGTCTCACTACTCTTGATGGCAAGTCGTTTTAATGAGTGTTAGGTAATATTATGATCACAGGTCTATGTTTCTTCATAGGCCATATCATTCATAATCTATATGTGGCAGGCATATTGTCGAATGATATTACAATTTCACTAGTGATGTTATATTTAAAGGGAAGATCGTCAATCGATTTAATATCTTACTATTTAACGGTCTGGTTGGGGAAAGGAAAAGAAATACTAGTGTTTAAATGAAGTTATTTAAAATCTATTAAGGTATACAATTTACATGCTAAATGCGTAGGTAGCCCTTTGCTGACAGGCCGGTGTCACGACAAAATATAACGGTAAATGCTCTAGCTCCGAACTATTTCTATTGGTATTGTTATCTGCAATTTTAGTTACATTAACTATTTTTATATAAACATTTTCATAATACATACAATACGCATGTATCCCTACTCATATTACACATGCGAAAGTAACTCTGTCTGTCCGTATGTCTGTCAATTCTTCACACTTAAACCACTGAACCGATTTAAACACAAATTGAAATATAGATAGTTGGAGACCCGAGAAAGGATATAGGATAGTTTATATCGCGGAAATCCCACGGCAACGGAAACAACGATGTTAACCCTGGTACTGTCTTTTCGTTTCAAAACGGGCGAAGCCTCGGGCGCAAAGCTAGTATTATAAATACGACTTGTTTGTTATGTTGATTACGTTACTCAATGTAATCAAAGGAAAGGGTTGTTTATACAACTCGATAGACATCATTTGTAGCGTACTACTTCTATATTCGTCATACCACCCATGTTTTGTTATTTCAAAATTCATAGACCGACTGTATAAGAAAATGGATGCTATTGAACTTATGATGATACCATGTAATTATGATGATGAGATGTCTTTTTTCGTATAGATATCGGGCTATGTCATTTTATAATAAACCATATTTCCCCTGCGGCTTCCGCTAAGACTAGGAAAATTTTATGTGAGGAAGCTGAGAAAAATCCATTCATTCGCACGCCTTAAACTATCTTTGCTCTAAATTTCATCCAAATCGTCACGCTTTACGCGTAAAAAAGAGACAAACAGATCGTCAGAGTCACTTTCACATATTTCGCATTTAAAATAATATAGCAATTAGACAAGAAATCTCATACACTTAATTTCGTAATAATAAACGTATTTTACCTTTCCTTGATTTAGTTAATAGATGTAATAAACAAGCAGCTCGGCCCGGCTTCGCCCGAATATATAGCCTATGTCACTCAGAGGAGTTGCAGCTTTCGGTGAATTATTTGAAATTGATCCAAAAACTAATTTTTTGTATGAAAACATTACAAACACAATTACACACAAATCTTTACATAGACAATATGAACCGAATCGTGACACTTTATCATCTACTGACCCAATAGTTTTCTAGATAAGATAATTAGAAAGGACTACTCATATTAATCACGGAAAATACATTAATCTTGCCAACAAGATAATGTGTGTAAAAAATAAGATAAACATTGGAGTACGTTGACCTATGACGTCATTCGAATCACCATAGTTAACAGTAACGGTATGTTATGGGTTCGTGACGTTTTCATTAGCAGATTGAGCTACCATGCAAATAAATAAGCGATTTGTTTCTTATACAGTTAATTTAGAAACATTTTCTACGTATAATAGTTATGGGTATGGTCGCCTCTTATTGGCTTCGATCTTATCGGGCTTTAATTAATTTGCGATGAGTTCTTTGATTTGACTGCGTCATGGGGATAATTTTATACCAATAAGTCTTAGCAGGATGTATAGTTTTACATTATAGTTTGATGTACTTATTGACTTCCAAATACCTGCATTTTATCTTCTATATATATAAAATTCTCGTGTCACAGTTTTCGTTGCCAAACTCCTCCGAAACGGCTGGACCGATTCTTATGAAATTTTTTGTGCTTATCGGGTATCTATGAGAATCGGCCAACATCTATTTTTTATCCCGATATTCCTACGGGATACGGACTTACGCGGGTGAAACCGCGGGGCGCAGCTAGTATGGTTATAATAATTGATATACTTGATTAAACACTTTTCTTCTTTAACGTACAAGTTATAATATGACATAAGAATCAAATAATATTATTTTAGTGTATTTTAATACTAGAGTAGTTTAAGTCTTTGAAATCTCATAATGTTGAGCTGACCCTTTGAATCAAAGGATAAAGAGCGTGTGTATTCATTGACAGAATATTCTTAACCTAGGTCTAGATTAAGATGTGATTTTCAAATAGATGTTTTATTTTAATTATAACTCAAATTAACTTTAATTATTAGATCTACGCATTCTTAAAAACATGTCATTAACTCTGATTCATGTAATTCTAAAATACAGTTCATTAACCGTAACGAATTGTGTAGGTAACATCAGGTGATTTGATAACTGCAATTATCGTCACTAATATATCATTTTTAACAACCGACACAGGTATCCGACCTACGTATCTGATTATTATATACAAAATCAGTTACAAAACAATTTGTACACGCTTTGGGGGATTATGGTGTGGGTGTTTCGCTTTTTTTATTTTTATGCTATTCGTAGAGTTACTGATGAATATATTATATGCGTACTAAACTAGAATCTTTGTCAAAATTGAACCTAAATATCAATGACACTGTAAACGTTGTTCTGTCAGGACATCTTTTGCTTGTGGGTAATAAAAATTGAAAATGGTTTACATATTATTGTAGTCTTAAATATTTTCATAAGTAACATAAATCTAAAGAACTATAAGTCAGAATAGAAATTTATTTTTATGTTGGATAGTAAGCTTATTGAGGTATATATTATAAGTATATAAATAGATAATTTTTTTATTTTTAAAACAATAGATTTATGATCTTTTTTTTTAATAGTAAGTCTGAAAACTACAATTTAAAATGAAGATTTAAATTACTATATTTATATAAGCATTTTCTAATGCTTCGTATTCATTGTAATCATTTGTTGGTAACAGTTGATCAACGTTGTTGCTGGAAACTTCTTAACTTTTTCCCCAGGCGAGAACTTATCAACTCCACAACACGCAGTGTTGCCAGCGACATGTCGATAGCGTCTCTACAACAATTCAACTTTGCTGCTAGGAATTTTGACCATAAACACGGGGTTAAATATACGAAAAACCAGAACACGTTTCTTACTAACACCAAATTGCAAAATGAAAGAAACGTGCCATATCACTGTCCTCAAAGTGTCCGCGCTTCTGCTCTATTTTCCCAATACAATTCCATGTTAAAATTCAATTCAATCGAATTGAAGATCTATAAATAAGTTCGATATCTCACTGAAAACGGAGGCTGTCATCAAAATATGACAATTGAAACGTGAAAGGCTTTACTAGGTCTTATCTGCCAAAATCACTATATTTACCGAGTTCATTCACCGTACCATCAATCTTACTGTGTGCAATTCTATACCATACATGCCAAGCCAATATCAGCTTTATTCTATTGCAGTAGTGGGGTGTAATGTGAACAATTGTTTGCGTCTCCAGAGGCCGAGTGTCGCAAATGTTGACACGCTCTCTTTGGAGATTTCCCGACTTCCCAATGACACTTTCTAAGCTGACCTAGATTAAAGG
The DNA here is from genome assembly GCF_012273895.1 of Zerene cesonia. Classification (NCBI taxonomy): domain Eukaryota; kingdom Metazoa; phylum Arthropoda; class Insecta; order Lepidoptera; family Pieridae; genus Zerene; species Zerene cesonia. Next base: position 6,480,789 of record NC_052108.1, read on the forward strand.
CAACTGGAAACTATCGATTTTAGAAATATAATCCTTAACATATTATCTATTTTACGGGTCATTAGGGAATCTGCGCTTTCATCTTGAAATAGATACCGATAAACGTATTAGATTTTACACTAATGCTCAAAATGTTTAGATAAGTTAATTTTAATAACTGATACTCATGATACAAGCAATGCATAATTCTTATGTGGTGACGGATATTCAGAAATATCAATTAATATAATATTGATGACCACAAAAAAAGTTATATACTAATTTTATTTTTTTTATTTCTACTTTTATACTACCTAATGTACAAAGGTGAAGTGTTTGTTTATTTGCTAAAACGCGCTAATCTCGGGATCTGCTCAGCAGATTTTAATGAAGTTTCAGCAATAGTTTGAGACTAGGAAATGAACATAGAATATTTTCTTTTAGGAGTTTAATCAGAACTTCCCTGAAAACGGGAACTCAGTGATGAAAACCTCGGGATACAATCTGTTCTCAATACACAGGCATAGATCGTAAAGCTAATAGGTAATTTAAGTTAATTTATTATTCTGAAATCCTGAGTACGGTTACTGGAACACAGTACAGAATTAATAAATACTAAATAGTTTGTTAGCTAAGTGTGCCGCCTCTGAATACACTTATAGATTTTACACTGCATAAATAATATAATAACACACATTAAACACAGATGGAGAGTAATTGCTATTATTAAATACGCTACTAAAATATGCGACGTAGGCCGTTTTCTGAGTAAATCTTCGCTATAATTATTGCAACAGCATATTATATCCATAAAACATTCTCATCTAATATACAACCCATACATCAGTTACTACTAACTACATTACACGGAACATTGACTAATAAAATTGACTATTAATTTATCTACGCTGAGATTTTCTTATTATAAACGCGGAGAGCTGATTTTCCTGTTTCTGATTTTCTGATCGGACCAGATGGCGATAGTAACTTAGTACGCGTGAATAAAGCTTTTCTTAATACGATATATTATAACGTAATAGAACTGAAAAATTCTAGTGGTAAAAGGGGCTATAAATTGTTACGCTCAACTTCCCATTTCTCAATATCTTTACTATTTTTTCTATATATGTTAACAATATTATTGACAAAGACTTTTCTAGCATGACGTAAGAAACGTAAAAATTAAACGGAGATTTTTTGTTTGAATATAATGTTAACGAGTATTTTTTCTTATAGTAGTCATTTATTCAATAAGCATATTCATGCATAAGTCTTTTTTAACCTAGCTATGTATTTTTATCTCGATAAAATTAGACTTTTAAACATATAACCCATACATTTATTTACATTGTGTGAGTCATTTACTACAACTAAAGACCGATTTTAGTCACACCAATGGTGCAGGTTTCATAACTATCAAGACATGGGTTTTAAATTATTTAAAACACCATAATATATACGTGTGTGTGCGTGTGCGTACGTATATAGCTTTATAACATTATGATTGTTTCTTTAACTCGTCGAATAGTATTGGGTCTCAATAAGTTTCTTCCCGCTTTTGGGCTTTTTCATTAGCTTCTTCATAAAACATACTAGTTTTATTCAACTCAGATTGCTGAGGCATACCTTTTAAACAAGCTGAGGGTCGGCCTTTCCTCTGAGGCCATTTGATGGGATCTAATTTAAAGCTATTTTTGTATTACATTCCGATCTTCTTAGGCAGTGACTTAACCATCCCATCTTGTAAAAGTAAATTTGGATATAGGGTCTCGTGGGTAAGACTTGTCCAGACTTCATAATTGGGAGTCTAGTCAAAACATTCGAATTATGCAAGCATTTGCTCAGATATGTCTGGAGTTTGTTGGAGATTCCTAGTTACTTTACGTTACAGTATAACGCAGACTCGTTGACCATAATTATAAAGTAATAAAAACAAAATAATCTATACTTAATATTATATAGCTGAAGAGTTTGTTTGTTTGTCTGTTTCAACGCGCTAATCTCAGGAACTACTGGTCCGTTTTGAAATATTCTGTCAGTTTTAGATAGCCCATTTATTGAGAAAGGCTTTAGGCTATATAGCTACCACGGGACTGGTAGATGATAAATAGTAGAAACACATTTTACTTTTGACGCTGATCATATAACCATGAATATTCCAGCAAACCGCTGACAACGTCACAGGTCCTGAGCAAATTATTATCATAAAATGCATTTGTCACGACGGGAACACTTGGTTGGCTAAATTCCAAAGATTCATTCTATATGCTCCCGATTTACAACTGATATTTTTGTCGTTCAAAATTGAGTTTAAATATTCCTAAAAGCCGTTTCAATCGACTCAACTTCAAAGGAATGTTAAACTGGAGTTTTAGGTCTGTGTTAAATTTAGTGTTCCCTTTTCGATACAAAACAAAATGTAGATATGCCGTATAAGCGCAATGAAATCATCAAATAGTAATAATTACTCATTTATTCGCATAAATGTATACTAATAATATAGAGCTGAAGAGTTCGTTTGTTTAAAAACTCAGGAACTACTGATTCGATTTCATACATTCCCTCACATATAGCCTATGGCACTCAGAGATCATATACTTATGGAATATTATTAATATGTACGACCATATATAAAAGTAAACATAAAATACAGACGAAGCAGAGGTATATCATTTAGAAGATTAAGATAATATTAATGTTAACTTAAAATAATTAGTTCGCTGAAACAGCTGTTAAAATAATAAAGGACCAAGAATGCTTCCTTGTGGTACTCCTCCTCCTCTTCTATTATATTTAGGAAAGACTTAAGACAAGGTTTGAAATATGTTTATTATTTTGTCAGAGCATTTTGATCGTGCTATATTTCATTATATTGTAATTTTTTTTCAATACGGAATTTCACTTCTACCGAGAAATTGAAATAAAATCGATGCTTACTTTATAATCATTCATTGTTTTCAAACAATCAACACAGTAATATTTTTTGTTAATAATTAATAAAAATATACTTCAATTAATTAGCTTCTAATTATGTAAATTTCTTTGAATATCACGAATAAACACTTCAGATTTCATAGCATACTCATAAAACAACACATACTTCACAATTAAAATTTTAATGAAAGGGTTAATTTAAAAAAATAGAATGCACGAATAAAAGATAATACCAACTCAATGAATACTCGCCCATTCACGTGTGTGTGTTAAATGTTGATACACATAGACAAAAGAGGTTTTACATTATGTTCGAAGTGCTTGCATTTCATAGAAAGTCTGCTAATTTGATTATCTCATGTATTATCATTCAATTACATTCACCTGAGATATAACTATCTGCATCCTACTTCCTACTAATCCTACTAGTCCTATCCTACTATCCTACTTCCTGCTAATATTATAAATGCGAAAGTTTGTAAACCTATTGCAATAAAATTTGGTACGTAGACAACTGGAATAACATATAGGCAACTTTTTATCCTGATATTAATACAGGATACGGACTTACGCTGGTGGTGTTACGCTGGTGGGCGCAGCTAATAAGAAATAAATTAAACGTTATAAAATAACGGAAATTAGCTTTAAAAGTATGGTATTGGATTAAAATTATATAAATAAAAAATAAACAATATTTGTGTAACGTTATCTGAATCCCTTATTAATATGTATTATAAATGCGTAAGTAACGTTGTCTGTATATCTGTCTTTTTCGTAACTAAACTGCTTAACCGGTTTGGATGTAGCTTGGGTATAAATATGGGGGATGGAAGTCGAGCACGCTTCTGCACGAATTGGGCCAGCTCGCACCGGGGAAGTACCACACCCCCACAGAAAACCGGCGTGAAA